>NW_015390186.1:4580-7522 GCF_001527695.2 Protobothrops mucrosquamatus
TGTCTTGAGATCCCTGGCTCCAAACTTTCTGATGGTTCCACATCTGCATATGTATAAGACTAACTACTGCCCTGGGCAAAGAGATGAGGCCAGGTTTGGTTTCTGCTTTTCAGAAAATGCTTTTAAAAATCCTTTTGGTGAACAATATCTTTCTTTCTGCCTTTTTAATATTTCCTTCTCTGGGTTAACTTCCCACACCTTTAAATAATTAACATAATTGATAGCATAACAACTATTTCCAATCATCAACCTTAATACTTAATATAATAAAGCTCTAAAATCTCTTCTTATTCTAACGTGTTTCAACTCACTGATAAAATTTTCCCCAGGTTTTATAAAAGATTGAATCTTCTTTCTCCTTCATCTCTAACGTTAATCTGTCCATTTCTGCACAATCTAGGATTTTCAAAATTATAATCTGGTCTGATGGTAGGTTTTCATTTTTCCAAAACTGGGCAAATACTATTCTTGCAGCTGTTAAAAAATATAGGAGATCTTCTAATCTAGTCCCCCGCCCAGGGCAGAAATCCTCATGTTCTCCCAGACACGTGGCTATCCAACCTTTACTTGAAAATTTCTAGTGCTGAAGCTCCCATGATTCCAGGGATTCTCACACTCAAGAAATCCCTCCTTCTTTTGAATTTGGATCCCCCCTGTAAAGCTTCCACCTATTCTTGTCCAATGCGGGAAGGGAACTATGGATGTTAGTAATGGGAGCGTGTTGTGTTCTGACAATGTTAATATTGTAATAATTGGTTTTGGGGGAGGAAATAGAGGGCTAGGCTGGTGACTGGGAAGTAGAATGGACTGTTGCAGGTATGTGGACATCAAGGACCTGTGCTTGTCTCCCTAGAGGAAGGTGCCGATCCAGAAAGCATTGAGCTGGTGGCTCAACAGGTCCTGAACATCCCCCAGCCCATCAGCCAGAGTCAGATCGACAGTCTGGTTAAGGAAATCTGGGACAGAATCAGCCAGCTTAACAGAGTGGATGTTATCCTGAACTGCACAGTGCAAAACCTGACCCTTGCTAGGGATTTACTGACCAAAGCAGAACAGGCCAGGTAAGTGTATCTGGCGGGAACAAAACTAACCAATTTTATTAATTAAAATTTTTGGTAAAGAAATAAAAATGTTACATATTTTGCAGGATCAGGTCATTTAATCAGGATCCAAGCTTAAGTGCCAATTAGAGCATGTGATTTTGGGTAGGATGGGTGGGTCCCTGTCATCTATTATTATCCTCTTCTGAAGTGCAGGTTAGCATTAGACCAAACTGCACACATTGTGGTTCGGTATGTTGTGAGGATACAGCCCTCATCTTAGCATATTGTGTCAATCAGGCTGTAACATTAAGCCACAACATGGTTCACCTGGGTATAAGCTATTGCAGTGGTGGCGAACCTATCGCACAGGTGCCAGAGGTGACACTCTCTGTGGGCACGCACGCTGTCGTCCCAGTCCCAGGCCTAGGCCTTCAGCTGGGTTTTATAAAACCTTTTCGCTTTAGGCCTCTGCTGCCGTGTGCAAAAAATAAATAAATTAAATCAATCAGTCAATTTCAACTTCTCGCGGAAAAAAAAAGATCTTGCAAAGTTGGAACTGATTGATTGAACTTTTTAGTCCCACCCAGTCTGCCGTTACCACGGCAGCCACGCCCACCCAATGGGCCACACCCAGCCAATGGGCCACACCCACCCGGCACCCGACGATGCATAAGTGGGTTTTGGGTTGCAGTTTGGGCACTCGGTCTCTAAAAGGTTCGCCATCACTGAGCTATTGTATGAATACAGAATACAGAATACAGGTATGGCATTGTGCATATTGTGTGAAACCAGTCAGTTACTAAGCTATAGTAGTAAGTGGCAATGCCACTTTTCATAGTTCTAATCGTGCAATGGGAGAACTGAAGCAAGAATGAGAATCAGCCTGGACAAAGTCATGTATTCTTTAGGGTACTAAAGAAATATCCATAGAATAGAATAGAATAGAATAGAATAGAATAGAATAGAATAGAATAGAATAGAATAGAATAGAATAGAATAGAATTCTTTATTGGCCAAGTGTGGTTGGTCATACAAGGAATTTGTCTCTAGTGTATAAATTCTCAGTGTACATACAAGTAATAGTGATAGTCATGATCATGTACAACATGAAATACATTCATCATAAATCGTGAAATTCAACACTTCATCATAAATCATTAGATGCAACACTTAGTGATAGTCATAGAGTACTAGCTAAGCAAACAACATAAATCATACTAAGATACTAGGATATGTATTGTAAGATACAAGTAGCAACGTTATAGTCATAAGAAAATAAGAATAGGTAATAAGAAACATGAGGAGTTTCATAGTAATACAGCTTTACTAAGTATTTTGACAATGTTGTAGGAATTAGTTGTTAAGCAGAGTGACGGCATGGGAAAAAAAACTGTTCTTATGTCCAGTTGTTCTGGTGTGCAATGCCCTATAGCGTCGTCTTGAGGGAAGAAGACCCCTGACCTGAAACATAGAACTTTTCTAGTTTTTGTTTCCAGTTAGATCTTCTTCCAGATATCTACATCTTTTTCTCATAGTCCTTTGCAAAGAACTACGTATAAGATTTGTTATTCTCCCCCCCCCCCCCTAATTGTTATTTGGTGCCAGTTGTCTAGACCAGAAACTGCTTTGAGTCCAGGCTATCTGCAAAGTATTACAGGCAGTCCTCGGGTTTTCACCACTCATTCAGTGACTGAAATTATAATGGCGCTGAGCAAGGGGAACCCAACAACCAGTCCTTAGCGTTCTGGCTATTGCAGTGTCCCCACGGTCACATCATCACGATCTGGGCCTTGGGTGACCGGTTCACGATTATGACGTTGCAGCAAGCCATGGTCATGTGATCGTCATTTGTGATCTTCCCTGCCAGGTCCCCACAAGCAAAGTCAATGGAGAGATTGG
>NW_015390186.1:8223-12218 GCF_001527695.2 Protobothrops mucrosquamatus
GGGATTGGCATTGCTGAGTGAAGTGGTCACATGTCATCATGGTTTATATCAGTGGTTCTCAACCTTTTTAATGCCGCGACCCCCAACCGGTCGTAAGTCGAGGACTAAACCGGTCGTAAGTCGAGGACTAAACCGGTCGTAAGTCGAGGACTACCCAACCGGTCGTAAGTCGAGGACTTTCCCTGCCCGGGAGCGCCGCACATGCGTGGTTCCGCCCCCTGCGCCGGCCGAGGTGTAGCTGGCAAGCGGCAGAGACGGAGCAGGCCGACCACCAGCTGGCCCAGCTCAAGGGAGGTAAGGCACCTGCCGGAAAAGGGGAAAAAAATGGCGGACAGCCTTGCTTGGCGACCCCCGTGAAATGGTCGATCGACCCCAAATGGGGTCGCGACACATAGGTTGAGAACCGCTGGTTTATATAACCACATTACTTAGCAACAGAAATTCCGCTCCAAATGGCCGTCGTAACCTGAGGACTACCTATACTTTAGTCCCAGTCTTTAATCTGCAATAACCGTCACATTAAGGAAATGCCGTGAAGTTCTTTTGTTTTGTTGTGTTTCTTCTCCACAGGAAAAATGCAGAAGGTGTACAGGGAACTGTGGCAGAAACCTCTGGAGCACTAGATAGTGCCAAGGACAAAGTGAAGGCAGCCGAGCGAGCCCTGAAAAAAACAAAGGAAGCCATCCAGAGCGTGGAAGGCAAAGTCAAACAGGTGAAGCCAGCCAACTTGTATCTCTTGGAAGGAAGGGAGTCGTGGGTAATAGTCAAGATCCTGGATAGCTTTTAAGGCAGCGGTTCTCAACCTATGGGTCGCGACCCCATTTGGGGTCGATCGACCATTTCACGGGGTCGCCAAGCAAGGATGTCTGCCATTTTGTTTGTCCGCCATTTTTTCCCCCTTTTCCGGCGGGTGCCTTACCTCCCTTGGGCTGGGCCAGCTGGTGGTCGGCCTGCTCCGTCTCTGCCGCTTGCCAGCTACGCCTCAGCCGGCGCAGGGGGTGGAACCATACATGCGCGGCGCTCCCGGGCAGGGAAAGTCCTCGACTTACGACCGGTTGGGTAGTCCTCGACTTACGACCGGTTTAGTCCTCGACTTATGACCGGTTGGGGGTCACGGCATTAAAAAGGTTGAGAACCACTGTTTTAAGGGATCCTGTGCTTTCAGTGGGCAGCTCCCAAGTATTTTCCGTACCTGGCCTTTCATTCTGCCTTTCCATGATTCTGCAGGTAAGACTCGAACTCAGCTCCTCCTGTTTTCGGGCCACATGCATGCCATTTTCCTGCCAACAAAGTCGTTGCTGCCTTCTCCTGGGACTCATATTTGTATTCCCAGATTGATTTATAGCTGTGGTATTTTCTTGACATCCCCCATCCAGGTATTAACCAGATCCAAACCACTTTTGGACTCTCGTTCAGTGGTGATGAGTGCAACTCTTAAGACAGGGGTCCCCAACTCCCGGTCCGTGGACTGGTACTGGGCCGCGGCATGCCAGCAACTGGTCCGCACAAACAAGCAAAGGCCCATCTGTGGGATGCAGGCAGCACACAAAACCACGCACTCTCCGGTCTGCGGAAAAACCTTTCTCCAAGGAACCGGTCCCTGGTGCTCAAAAGATTGGGGACCTCTGTCTTAAGTGATCCGAAAGACAAGTTACAGACAGTATGTCCTGGAAAAACTCTATCTAAATGGTCTCTAGGAGTTGAAAATAACTTGATGGCACATCGTTAATGACTCAATCCTCCTTTGCTTTTCAGCATCACCCAAGACTGGCATTTAAGAAAACGCCCTTTAATGCCTCCAATAAGAAATTGCTCTTTAAATTCATTCTAAAGCGGAAAATGTAATGGATATTTCCGGAGAGCAAAAACTCTTTAATTAAACCAGTGGATTGTGATTTTATGAAGGTTTAGTTAACATTTACCTACCTAATAGCAGTGTTCCTCAACCTTGGCCACTTTAAGATGTATGGACTTCAACTCCCAGAATTCCCCAGACAGCACACATATTAACTTATCAGGGTTGAGAAACACTGCCTAATAGTACCAAGCTCATTGAAGGGGATTGTGTTGTGCTTCCCTGTCTTAAGTGTCCATTGTTGTTTATAAGATCATTTTGCCATATATCACCACCACGCCCCTTTTAAGAGGCCTCTGGTTAATGCATTAAGTATAGCTTATCTCAGTGGTGGCGAACCTATGGCACGCGTGCCAGAGGCAGCACTCGGAGCCCTCTCTGTGGGCACGCGCGCCATTGCCCCAGCCCCACCTCCCCCCACAGCCCCCTCCCCAGCAGCCCTCCCAGAGGAGAATCTTCCCCAGGCACGGCCCGCGCGGAGCAGCGCAGCCAAGGACAGGGCAGCTGGGCAGCAGGGACAAGACTCCGCCCTTGCGCCCCACTGCGTGCAGATGATGCTGCGGGGTGAGGGCGTAGGATGTGGCTGCCATGGCCCTTAAAGGCCGCCTGGACGATCTGCTGCAGCGGGCCATGGAGGTGGTGAGTGGCCCTGCAGGTGGGCGGGGCAGGGGCGGAGGGTGGGCTGGGGGGGCGGGGCGGTTTTTGGGCACTCGGTCTCTAAAAGATTCGCCATCACTGGCTTATCTCATACCCACAGTATCCCTGCTTTATCTGGCTTTTAAAGCATCTTCATGTCAGAAGATGCCGCCTACATACAGAATGTCAACCAATCTAGTCTTGACTTGAATATAATATACACATGCCTCCAATGTTATGGAATTACCATTAATACATTATAGAGGTACTTATAATGCAATGTTCATAATGCTAAAATATCACATATACACACATAAATATAAATTTAGACCTTTATGGTGCCTCAAGACAGTTTCTTCTGCTACCAAATATTATCATTGCTACTAGAAAATGGTCCAGTAATCAAGACTATCTGTCAGTACCATCTGTCATACACTGAACTTGCCAGTTTATTTTATGAAATAATTAAAACAAGCAAAATAGCATAGTACTAAAATGTCAGACTGAAGGGTTGTTTATGAAATGGAAATGAAGGGTTACTTTTCTGATTATGGAAGATTTAAAAAAAATCTTTTGACACCTTATTCTTAAACATCAGAAGGCAGATTTATCAGAAATATAGGTACAGGTAATTCTTGACTAATGACCGTTTAAAGTTATGACGGGCCCACCTTGGGGCTACTTAGGACCCAGATTTGACGTTCTGATGGTCACCTTCACCATTGTCACGTGATCAAATTTCACTTGGGCAACATGGTCGCTTTTACAGTCATTTGCAGCATCCCACAGTCATGTGACTGCATTTTATGATGGGTTTGCTGAAAATTGGCACTCAGTTCTGTTTGGCAAAGCTGCGACCTCTGCAAAAAAAGGTCATAAAATTGTTTTATGACCAACATGACTTATGACTGTAATTCTGAGGCTCAGTTACAATCGTAAGTCAAGGACTGCCTGTACATCCTTTGCAACTATCATTTTATTGCCCTATATATTATACAGTATCTTTCTCTAATTTATTGCATTCATCATTTTCTCCTATGCATTTTTTCTTATCTCATCATCCCTCCAGCAAGCATTCTTTTTCATATTTCATATTAATGTAATTCCACAAACTCTCTGTACTCTGCAGCTTAATTCTTATTTTTCTGTTCCATGTAACTTCCAAATCCCCTTTCTTTATACTCATTTTCTATTCATCCTGGCTCCTCCTGTATTAGGAGATTAATCTGTCTTCTAATGCTGTTTCATGCGAGGCTCGTGCTTTCTCTTGTAGTTAGTATACGTTTCATTTCTTTCACTCCCTTCCTTTCTTCCAGGTTGATTTTTCTCTAATCCACTCGTGACATCTCATATTCAGACCTTCTTATTCTACTTGGACCGTCAGTCATTCTTTCATCATAGACCAGTGGTGGCGAACCTATGGCACGCGTGCCAGAGGCGGCACTCAGAGCTCTCTCTGTGGGCACGCGCGCCATGCCCTGGAGATGGCAACTGTCTCTCTTCA
>NW_015390186.1:14339-15550 GCF_001527695.2 Protobothrops mucrosquamatus
GGGCACACGTGCCATTGCCCCAGTCCTAGGCCTTCAGTTGGGTTTTATAAAACCTTTTCACTTTAGGCCTCTGCCACCATGTACAAAAAAAAAAAAAGGTTCAATCAATCAGTCAATTCCAACTTCTTGCGGGGGAAAAAAAAGATCTTGCAAAGTTGGAATTGATTGATTGAACTTTTTAGTCCCACCCAGTCTGCCGTTATCACCACAGCCACATCCACTCAATGGGCCACACCCACCCAATGGGCCACACCCACCCAATGGGCCACATCCACCCGGCACCCGACGATGCATAAGTGGGTTTTGGGTTGCAGTTTGGGCACTCGGTCTCTAAAAGGTTTGCCATCACTGTACTAGGACACCAGCTTTAGTTCTACCTGTGCTATTTGCTTATTCCCTGCAGGTAAGGGACAGTGCCTGTCAGGTTTGGTGCTCCGGGCCCATCATGCCACCAGGAGAATCACAGTCTGTTTTACCCCAAGAATGTTCACATTGTTGTTAATGTTAGTTGCGACCCATCGCGACCCCACGGACAACGTTCCTCCAGGCTTTCCTGTCCTCTACCATCTTCTGGAGTCCCTTTAAGCTCACGCCTACTGCTTCAGTGACTCCATCCAGCCACCTCATTCTCTGTTGTCCCATTCTTCTATTGCCCTCAATCTTTCCCAGCATTAGGCTCTTCTCCAGTGAGTCCTTCCTTCTCATTAGGTTGCCAGAGTAATGTTCACATTATTCTAGGCAATTAGGATCTCTAATTTATAGACAATCTAGGTGGGCAACGCACTGTCGCCCTCATCCTACCAAATCAAAAGTATATGCAGTGACTTCCGGTGGCAGGCGATTTCGTCGGTCGCAGCTGTTTGCTGCCTCCCGCCTGTTTTGCGTAAAAGCCGGTTTGACAGCCAGCATCAGCTGTCAAACGGCTTGATACCTTTCCCCTGGGCATAAGGGGATAGGTGAGCTGCCCGGGGTAGGAGTTGAGTTCCCGAGTCGTCCTATATGGACGATGTATGCGAGAACTCCTCCGGAGCCCCGAGGATTCTCCGCGATCCAGGACGCCTTCGCTTCAGCGAAGCAAGAAGCCGCCGCCACCGCTGCAACTTGAAGTTAATTGTGAGTTTACTTGTAAGCAGACGAACCAACTTTGGAAGCTTGCTTTTTATTTTGGACTTTACTTTAACTTCTATAACAAGTTTCTCCCCGTACGTGTG
>NW_015390186.1:16879-35648 GCF_001527695.2 Protobothrops mucrosquamatus
GAGGAGATGGATTGTTTAAGTTTAGACTTTGGAGTTAGAGATATTAATATTTGTGTACTTGTATTTGAATATTAGCCTAGGTTGGTTTGGGAAGTCCGGGGGGTGGGGGGATGGGATATAACATTGTGTAATATCTGTGATGTATTTCTTTTTTCTATGATAAAAACAATAAAAAATTTTATAAAAAAAAAAAAAAAAAGTATATGCAGTATTCTTGCACACACTCCAAACTGGCAAGGGCAGAAAATGTTAAGGAACAAATACCAATTTACTAAGAAAATAATGGTGTTTGAACAAATCATCAATTAAATGAACTTTTGAACAAAAAATATTATGCTAAATGAGCTATGTTGAATAGATATTTAGACAATTGATAAATGGGTTTAAATATGTTTGCTTATCATATTATTTCGTAATTATTGGGAACTTGTTTGGGTTACTTTTTCAGCGTTTTGTTGTTTTTAAACTTATTATTATTGTTGTGAGCTGCCTACTGCCAGTTGGAATTAGGTGGCATCCAAATAGAATTGAATAATGAATAATATTTTAAGCACGAGCTTTTGAGCAAAAATGATTATGCTAAATTACCTCTGCTGAATAATTATTTAACCATTTCTTTATTATAGTTGGTCCCAGAGTCAGCCAGATGTTTAGATTGGATTTGGCATTTTATTGACCTATAGAGTCCTTCCCAAGGACCTGGGATAGGCAGATGCTATTGTTTGATTTTATTATTATCCATTTATTAGCAAATTAATTGATAGACTAGTTGTACTAGTGCTCTATTTCATACCATGTTGAATACCACATGACAAGGGGTTGACTGGAGGGATGGCTTGTGGCTGGATTGTTATAATATCTGTACTTTTGTTCTTAATTTTGCCCATATTCTTAAAAAATGTAGTAGAGCATTCTACTACATTCAATTAACATTCTACTGCAATGCTTCCCAAACCTGGATAAATTACCCAAAATTAGGTAAAACTGCTTTTTCTTTGGGTTATCAACACAAAAACTCATTCCCATTCACAACGGGGGCATTTTGTTCTAGTAGTTAAGGCACCAGATAAGAGAGTGGGAGACTGTGAGTTCAAGTCCCACCTTAGCCACGAAAGCCAGCTGGCTGACTTTGGGCCAGTCACTCTCTCTCAACACAACTCACTTCACAGGGTTGTTATTGTGGGGAAAATAGGAGGAGAAAGGTGTGTTAGACATGTTTACCGCTTTGAGTTGTTGGAAGAAAAGTCTTCATCGTGGTTCAGTCCAAGCTGGGGATAAACAACATGGCGACTGCTTTAGAAAGAAGGTTGCAGTTTATTGAAGAGGAGAGCCAGACAGAAAGATGGCTCTGGAAGAAAAGAGAGGAAAAAAGGCTGAGCACATGTAGAGAGTGGATTTTTATACCTTCTGGAGCCTTTTGTTTGAAGTTGTTTTCTGTTCCTGTTTTGAGGCTTTGTATTTCCTGTGCTATGTATTTTGACCTATGTCCCTTTGGCATCTGTGAGTTAATCCTATTATGTCCTGTCTTAGAGTTTGGGTGGGGTATGAAGATTTTAGGAGTCTTTGTCTTCTTAATCTTCTAGCTTCAACTTTCCTGAATGGTCTGCATTTCTATAGAGCTGGTTTCTGCTTGGGGAAGGGAGACCTGGGGCTATCAAGAAAAACTGGGCATGCCTTTCTGCCTCTTTAAGATCCTTTGAGGAAATATATTTTTCTGCCCTTTTAATATTTCCTTCTCTGGGGGGGGCTGACTTCCCACAGAGTTATTGGTAAAAATAATAAAGGCAGGATACAAACAAACAGAGAAACAAACAAATAAATAAAATTGACTTAAAGTGTTTTACCTACTTTGAGTAAAAAGGACTTTCTGGTAAGCAGTTTTGGGTAATGAAGGAAAACATTTGAGAAGCATTGTTAACTTTCGATTCATTGCAATCTTTGTGTGTCAAAGACACGCTGGAGGATTCCCGAGTCAGTCCCAATTCCACAACTGTTTTTCGTGGGGATGTGCCCTGAATGTGGATGCGTGAATGTGACCTTTCTCAAAAGTCAACCCTTCATCATGCTTTGTGACTTTCCTTTCTCTCAGGCTGTGAGCCAGCTCGACACACTCCTCAACAAGGAACTGCGACTGGAAAGGCGTCTGAAAGACTTGGCACAGGATGTGGCCACCTTACAAAAGAAGTCCCAGGCTAATCAGCGCCAGGCTCAGCAGGCCACGGGAAAAGCTGAGCGTGCCACTAACATAGCACTCCAGCTCAAAAACGTGAGAATCCCATCGCTGTCATTACTTTCATTACAGGCAACTGCTTTTTTGTAGTGGTAGTAACAAACTGTTGTGGTTTTTAGTTGCAAAGTCGTGTCCGACCCATCACGACCCCATGGACCACGTTCCTCCAGGCCTTCCTGTCCTCTACCATCTTCTGGAGTCCATTTAAGCTCACGCCTACTGCTTCAGTGACTCTATCCAGCCACCGCATTCTCTGTCGTCCCCTTCTTCTATTGCCCTCAGTCTTTCCCAGCATTAGGCTCTTCTCCAGTGAGTCCTTCCTTCTCATTAGGTGGCCAAAGTACTTGAGTTTCAACTTCAGGATCTGGCCTTCTAAAGAGCAGTCGGGGTTGATCTCTTCTAGAACTGACCGGTTTGATCACCTTGCAGTCCAGGGGACTTGCAGGAGTCTTCTCCAGCACCATAGTTCAAAGGCCTCAATTCTTTGGCGCTCAGCCTTTCTTCTGGAACAAACTGTAGGCTCGCCTTATGGTGCAGTGTTTCTCAACCCTGGAAACTTTTAAGATGTGTGGACTTCAACTCCCAGAATTCATGCTAGCTGAGGAATTCTGGGAATTGTAGGCCACACATTTGACAGTTGCCAAGGTTGAAAAACATGTTAGGAGAAATCCAGAACTCCTACTTGTCATGTTTTCCCAGCTTGTTGTACCTTCTTCTTCTATCTTCATCTCCTCTTCAGAAAATCCTCTGTTTCTCCCTCCCTTGAACGTTGTCTGTTGTCTTTCTGCTCAGGGTTATATAGAAAAGATTATTCAACTTATTAGTATTCACCCGACAAAACTTTGGTTGATTCTTTAGCTGCAAGTCTCTTAATTACTGAGTTTATACAGATAGTCCTTGACTTACGACCACAACTGAGCCGAAAATTGCTCAAGCAAGACAGCTGCTAAGCGAGATAGTTAAGTGAGTTTTGCCCCATCTTACAACCTTTCTTGCCACAGTTATTAAGCGAATCACTGCTTAATAACATGGTTGTTAAGTGAATCTGGCTTCCCCATGACCTCAGGGCACTGCAACAGTCATAAATGTGAAGCAGTTGTCAAGCATCCGAACATAAATCACATGACTATGGGGATACTGCAAACAGTCATAAGTGTGAAAAATAGTCATAAGCCATTTTTTTGAGTGCTTCGAACGGTCACTAAGCAAACTGTTGTAAGTCGAGGACTATTTGTATTGTTGCCCCAACCTCACAAGGCAGTTCTTCCCCTTACATACTGTTGTGCAATGTCAACACTCAACTACTGTACTAAGTGACAGCACTCAGATCATGAAATCACAGTGCAAACATTATTTTGGCATCACCATGGTGAGGAAGGGAGGATGCCTGGGTGCCTAAAGAAGAGACTGAGAGGTACGCCAATTTTTGTCTCATGAATCTTGTTCTCAGTTTTCAAGAAGAGCTACGAAAATGCTAATTAGTCCCTGGTGAGAAAATGGCTATCTTCATCCTCAATATGCAAAGCATATTCTGTGAGTAATTGCTGAGGGTTGCAGGCAAGTAATGAAGCAACAAAGAACACGCCGTGGCCAGATGGCCTTGTAAAGGGCAATCCTCAAGTGGACAGAAACTTATACCAGTCTAAAATCTGCTGTCCTGGTAATCTATCCCTGTTCTATCACAATAATGAGCCCATCAAGTGAAACTGTCCTTTTAGTATCAATACTGTATGGGAGACTCTAGAAAGAGTACAGAGAAGAGCAACAAGGATGATTAGGGGACTGGAGGCTAAAACATATAAGGAACAGTTGCAGGAATTGGATATGTCTAGTTTAATGAAAAGAAGGACTAAGGGTGATGATAGCAGCGTTCCAGTATCTCAGGGATTGCCACAAAGAAGAGGGAGTCAAGCTATTCTCCAAAGCATCCTGAAGACAAAACAAGAAGCAAGGGATGGAAACTAGTCAAAGAGAGAAGCAACCTAGAACTAAGGAGAAATTTCCTAACAGAACAATTAATCAATGTTCTTGTCTGCAGAAGTTGGGGGTGCTCCAACATTGGAAGTTTTTAAGAGATTGGATAATCATTTGTCTGAAATGGCATAGGCCAGGGTTTCCTACCTGAGCAGGGGGTTGGACTAGAAGACCTCCAAGGTCCCTTCCAACTCTGTAATTCTGTTAAGAAAAGTCATTGGCAGATTCCTCCGGCTTCGTTGCCTGTGCCACTGAGCATCCCCTGCCAGTGGCAAAAACAATCACTAGTTGTTCTCTGTAATGTGTGGTAGAGCAGAGTTGGGTGTGTGTTGATGGGTCCTGGAACGGCCAGCTTAGCTACCTGTTAGATTGCCCTCAAAAGTAAATTGACAAGTAAACATGAAATTCCTTGTTGGCAGAAGCAGCAAAAAGCCGGTGAGGCACTCAGTGGTGACAGAACCACCAAAGCACGCCTGGCAGTAGCTGGCTTTCTTAGCCAATCTGAATCGACCTTTTGTGAAGCACGGAGTAGCGGTTTTTCAAAAGAGAATTAAATCTATGTTTTTAAGGAGACGGTGTAAGATCTGGGGAGTGCTTTGGAAAGCATCTGACAGGCATTAGATGGGCAGGTGTCTCTATGGGAACCACGTGGCCATTCTCTCACGCCCCACCCCCAAAATGGCAATGGAGGGCAATGCCCAAGAACGAGAGAAGAGCAGACATTCTCACGGCAGCCTAAAATGGCCATTAGATGCTGAGCAGACCCCATTCCCTAATCGTCAATCATATCCTTGAGGAAGCATTTGCTCAGGCTTTGAGTGAGGGTGGGATGGAGCCCCTTGTTAAATGTGGGCTTTGTGTATGTTTTTGTACGGAGTGGCTGGATCCCATCTTGTCAATCTGTTTTGTACAGTATTGTGCTTTTGTCTTGTTTTGCTACATTGTGAGCTGCCTAGAATAGATTCAGAGTCAAGCTATGACTAAACTGAATTAAAGAAATTAAAGAAAGCATACTAGATCAGGTCCATAGCAGAAATTAAAAAAAAAAAATACAAAAGACCATTGTTCATTAAAACTGAAATAGCTAAATCTGCCTCTGAAAAACAGCCCAAGAGGCAAGATCATGAAGTTACGGCATATTAAAATGATGATCAAAGTCTGTTTATATCACGGTTAGGGAACAGAAGAACGAGCCCACAATCAGTTAATCTATGTGCCTGTGTATATGTTCATTATGCCAGATAATAATAATAATGATGATAAAGTTGGAAGGGACCTTGGAGGTCATCTAGTCCAACCCCCTGCTCAGGCAGGAAACCCTATACCATTTCAGACAAATGGCTGTCCAGTTTCTTCTTAAAAACTTCCAGTGTTGGAGCATTCACCGCTTCTGGGGGCAGGTTGTTCCACTGGTTAATTGTTCTAACTGTCAGAAAGTTTCTCCTTAGTTCTAGGTTGCTTCTCTCTTTGGTTAGCTTCCACCCGTTGCTCCTTGTCCTGCCTTCAGGTGCCTTGGAAAATAGCCTGACTCCCTCTTCTTTGTGGCAGCCCCTGAGATATTGGAACACTGCTATCATGTCCCTCCTCGTCCTTCTCTTTGTTAAACTAGACATACCCAATTCCAGCAGCCTTTCCTTATATGTTTTAGCCTCCAGTCCCCTAATCATCTTTGTTGCTCTTCTCTGTACTCTTTCTAGAGTCTCAACATCTTTCTTACATCGTGGTGACCAAAACTGGATGCAGTATTCAGATGTTACACTGTTGTATGCTTTACATCTGTTATTAGAATATCTGGAAAATAGGGATCAGTAGGATTGCAGGAGAAATATTTGTCACCGATACAAGTAACCAGAGTGCCAAAAATACGGCCTGCAGGCAGACTAGAAACATGGTAAATGACAAGCCAATGATCAAGTGATCAAGCAGATCAAGAGAAAAATGCTGGGTGGTTGCTGACTTGGATAAGTTGTGAGATAGGTAATGATTTCATTTGATCTGCCTAGAAGTTTATAAATGGCTTGCAAAATCCACTAACAATTATTAAGGTGGTATGGAAAACCTACACGCTGTCCTTAATTTCTGGGACCTAATTTCCTCATCTACCTGGTTTGCTAGAAATAGACTAGCTGTTAGCTCAAGGGCAACCACTTCACCATTCTTCACCCATATTTACTCTGGGATTGATTGCCAATTTCTACCAATTTGCTTTGTAATGATGTTTTTCCTTCTGTCTCTAAGGAGGTAGACGAGGTGAAGCAGAACTACCAAAAATTGCAGAATGAATTGGAGAAACAGCCCAAGGATGTCCTGCTCAGGCTGAAAAATCTTAGGGAGGAAGCCCAGAATCTCCTAGACAAGGCCAACAGCAGCAAAAGAAAGCTGGAAGGTGAGAATACAAGAGGAGAGTTTGGCTAAATCCCAACCTCATGTATCTTCTCTGATTATACAAATATATTCAAAAAATAAGAATTGGTGGGGATGATGGACATTTACTGACAGGTGGTATGGGATCAGCGCTACATTGTTCAGTATAAAAATCCACATTTTTTGATAGAGAGGACCATTGGTTTGAAAGAAGAGTGAAATAATCCATCAATGTTAGAACTGAACACCCCTCCCTCAACAGAGGGGGAGGAATAAGACACCACTTATCTCCAGTTCACAATGCAGCCCTTTTAGCAGTTCCAGGAAGATTCCACAACCAATTGCACTCTGATTCAGGTGACCCTGTGGGCTCAGATAAATCCGCAAGTGGCCTCAATAGGTCTCAGGGAGAGTGCTAACAACCAGATGACTGCAAAGAAATACAATCCTTCCATTCCCCCCCCCCATCAATCCTATAAGAATCTATCCTTCCACTCACCCCCATCCAATCTCAACTGTCAATACCTACCCTTCTATCCCCCGCCATCAGAACTGGATGAGAAGGAAAAAACAGTCCAGTTGCTTTTTGAATAAAACAGCACATCCAGTGTGCCATTACCCCAGGCTAAGCAACCCACTGAACAATAGCAGATGATCATAGATATCCTGATTATTTAGGGAGTTAGGGACTTAGTTAAGCATGCCATGCGAACATTGCACAGTAAGTCGCACAATGAAAATTATCTTGGAGTTTTTAGAAAATGTCCAAAAGTAAAGAAGCTATGATTTCAAGAAAACTCTGACTTGGAAAATGGTTTGCATGTCACTTTAGTAGATGCTGGGATATTTAAATTAATATTGGTGCAGCTATTCAAATCAAAGCAAGTTTTGTAAAATAAGTTCAGGGCCGTTATTATCACCAAAATTCTGAGTTTTAAAGTAACAGTAATGATCAGAATCCATCATTTCTCGTTTCATAATTCAACTGCTTTGGCATTTTGTTTCATCCATCTCCTCACTCCCCTTCTTAATGGAGTAAAAAAAAAACCTTGCTACTTCAGGACGGTCTTTCCTAATCTGGGGCCTTTAGGTACGATGGAAATTCCTGGTCTCCATCTTAGTGTAGCTAAAGTTGCAGCTTTGCCAAGCTGGATGGAAATTCTGGCTGTTGCAGAATTATAAATCCTATGCTTCTGGGAAGACACCAGGGTAAAGAAAGTGTTCCAGAGACTGTACTGTCCCAGCTTTTAAAAAATTCTGGCTATTCTTTCAGAATTGGAGAAGCGCTTTGAGGACAACGAGAAAGAAATGACAAGCAAAACCACAAAACTGCAGGAGCTGGAGGAAACTGCAAAGGGGTTACTGAAGTATATCCAAGAGAAAGCCACTGCCTATGCTACCTGCTAAGTTCAAGGTTCCTGTGGATAGCCCTTTGGGTTGGCTTCCTACCAGCTCCGAACACAACTTATGGTATGGTGCTTTCTACTGGTGTCAATAACTGGCTTTTTAGAGACAAGACTTTGGCGGTAAATCCAGAGTTTTAATGTAATCCAGATCATTTCATCCTCAACTGACTGTAGCACTTAAATCCACCCGGGATCAGACATTAATAGCGTGATTCTAATGTGAATATTTTGTAGAAACAATGTGTTTAGACTACGTTTTGACCCAGGATTCTGGAACATAGGCCAGTTTCTGAAGGTATCAGCTGGACAGATAGAATATTTCCATTGTAGTTGTAGAATGGGAACCAGTTTGGCGTAGTGGTTAAGGCACTAGGCTAGAAACCAGGAGATTATGAGTTTTAGTCCTGCCTTAAGGGATGAGCCAGCTAGGTCAGTGGTTCTCAACCTGTGGTTCGGGACCCCATTTGTGGTCGATCGACCATTTCACGGGGGTCGCCAAGCAAGGCTGTCCGCCATTTTTTTTGTCCACCATTTTTTTTGTCCGCCATTTTTTCCCCCTTTTCCAGCGGGTGCCTTACCTCCCTTGGGCTGGGCCAGCTGGTGGTCGGCCTGCTCCGTCTCTGCCGCTTGCCAGCTACGCCTCGGCCGGCGCAGGGGGCGGAACCACACATGCGCGGCGCTCCCGGGCAGGGAAAGTCCTCAACTTACGACCGGTTGTATAGTCCTTGACGTACAACCGGTTTAGTCCTCGACTTACGACCGGTTTAGTCCTCAACTTATGACCGGTTTAGTCCTCGACTTACGACTAGTTGGGGTCGCGGCATTAAAAAGGTTGAGAACCGCTGAGCTAGGTGACCTTGGGCCAGTCACTCACTCTGCCCTAGAAAATAGGCAAGGGCAAACCACTTCTGCAATCTTGCCAAGAAAACAGTAGAGACTTGTCCGGGCAATTGCCACAAGTCAACCATGATTTGAAGGCATCAAATTGTTATCCTAGTCATGGAAATACTTCCTCTTTCAACACCCTCTTCCTACAATTCATAAAGTTATTTTCATTATAGTGTGGAAACAACCATAATTTCTGTATGGTCCAGACTGCCAATATGAATGCCATAAAAACTGAATGTAACCTACTGCCATTCAAGATTACTGATCAGTTCCCTTTCCTGACATCTTTTTAATTATTTGTGTCCTTATTTTTTTTTAATAAAGAAACACACATATACACAAAAATGATTAATAATTTTCTAAAAGAGATTTTCCTATCCTCGTTCCCTCAACTCCAATAGTCATCAGTTTGCAACCAGGTGTTGATTACAGCAACACACATACAAACTCAAGAATTAGGAGAATTTCCCTAGCCGTGACAACTGTTAAGCAGCGAAACGGTCCCCCTGCTAGAATCATGGGAGCTGGTGGTTTTCAAACAAAGGCTGAATAACCATTTGTATGACATGATATAAAGATTTCTTCCCTGGGCAGGGGTTGGACTAGAAGATCTCCATGGTCCTTTTCAACTTACTATTGTATGATTTTAAGTCCAACACCACTGGTTTGGAGAAGACTGCAGGCCATGACACAATAGTCACCTCCTGTGAATACTTATTGGAAGGTCTCCTATGTCCTTCTCCAGATGAGGAACTTCTGTTAATGAGTTAATGCCAGTAATGAGTGTTTTGGGTTACCAATTATAGCCATCAGCACACATTAGTATTATTATTATTATTATTATTTTTAAAAAAAACTAATTATGGAAAGCATGCTTAGCATGGCTTCTAGAATTCTTTCCAACCCCTTAAGAGTGGCTCCATTCTGGGTCACATGACCAGGATAAGTGGGGGCTTAAGTATACAGCTGTTGGTAGCATTCTATTATGGGTCTCCCATAGGGATAACAGAATAACAAGAATTGAAAGGGCCCATGGAAGTCCAACCCTCTGCAGGAAAAACCTATCATTTCAGACAAATGGTTGTCCAATCTCATCTTTAAATCTTCCAGTGTTGGAGCATCCACAACTTCTGGAGGCAAATCGTTCCACTGATTAATTGTTCTGTCAGGAAATTTCTCTAGGTTGCTTCTCTCCTTGATTAGTTTCCATCCATTGCTTCTTGTCCTGCCTTCAGCTGCTTTGGAGAATAGCTTGACTCCCTCTTCTTTGTGGCAGCCCCTGAGATATTGGAACACTGCTACCATGTCGTATCCAATTCCAGCAACCTTTCTTTATATGTTTCAGCCTCCAGTCCCCTAATGGGGACTGAGATGCATGTGTCTGAACTTTATTGTTCCCCATCAGATCTATCCCATCTTCTAACTCCATTTTTCTTTTGTTGATTTCTCCCCATGCACGCACCCCTCAAATACGATCCAGTTTGCATCAGTTTTGCTGATGGAAAGACATATAGACAGACTGATAGACAGGCATAATCCTAAATCCCTTTACATAATTTATTTCCAACATTCTGTTGGGCTGGGAATAATAAAAAAAGACTGGAATAGATTCACACCTATTGTAATCTTAATACCTTAGGGCAGTGATGGCGAACCTTTTAGAGACCGAGTGCCCAAACTGCAACCCAAAACCCACTTATGCATCGTTGGGTGCTGGGTGGGTGTGGCCCATTGGCTGGGTGTGGCCAATTGGGTGGATGTGGCCCATTGGGTGGGCATGGCTGTCGTGGTAACGGCAGACTGGGTGGGACTAAAAAGTTCAATCAATCAATTCCAACTTTGCAAGATCTTTTTTTTCCCCGCGAGAAGTTGAAATTGACTGATTGATTGAACCTTTTTTTTTTTTGCACACGGCGGCGGAGGCCTAAAGCGAAAAGGTTTTATAAAACCCAGCTGAAGACCTAGGACTGGGGCGACGGTGTGCGTACCCACAGAGAAGGCTCTGAGTGCCGCCTCTGGCACCCGTGCCATAGGTTCGCCACCACTGCCCTAGGGTGAACTCTAGTTCTCTTATTCCACCGTACTGCAGCAAAATGTAAGGAGAGAAGAGGGTTCCCCATAGTCTGTTGATGAACTTTCCACCAGCGTTGATTAAACATTATATGGAGATGGAGAATTGGACAACTTAGCAAATGATCAGTTAGAGATGATTTCTTGGGATGAGGTAGGAAATTCCCTTTTAACCGCAACGGCAAAAGCAGAATAATCAATTAATGAAAGTTTTACCATATTTACATCTCTCCCTCCCCTTCAGACCCATCCGGTACAATACAGCTGGCACTGAAGGCCATCCTAGATTTCATGGAAGTCTTTGCTTTTTCTTTCTTTTCATTCCATCCATCATTCAATTTGGTTTCCACAGCCATTTCTACCTACTTGCCTAGAGAAGACTGCCGTTTCAAAGCTAATTAGATAGATATTTATCCCAATATGGTATACCCTCCTCCATTTAATGTTTTCCTGTTACAGAAGTAATTATCTGGAGATAAAGAAATGCCTCACTACCCCTCTTGAGTTTTCCTAACTTAATGGAACGAGACGTCTGTGTTCTGAATTCTTCCCTGTTTTATTGGCCGAATGGGCCATGTCTAATTCAGCCGCAGGATGGAAAATAGTGATGCCACTTCTACAAAGTGGAATTTTAAAATGTTCTCTCCTTGTAGTAATAAAGCCTTTGACCTCTCTGATTTTCTGGTATGTACTTATATATCTGGGCTTCTTGATATACTAATCTTATTTATGCTTTGAGGAATTCCTGTGAACCCTGAACTCTGAAAATGCAGCTAGAGCTTTCGGCTTTACCTTATCTACTTGTGATGGAAAGATCTTTGGGAATCCCCTTTTCTTTGCTGAGGCAATTTTTCCTGGCCTATGCTTTTAATAAAGACTTGCCTATCCTAGTCTTTTCCAAACATATTGGACTCGAACGCTCGTTATTCTCAGCCAACATGGGGAGAAAATGTGTAGGGGTACATTAATAGCTGGGTGACAGACAAAAATCAAACATATGTGAGTCTTTTTCACAGCAATATTAAATCTCTCTGCTTTTTTTCACACCCACAGTATTAAGAGAAAGGATTAACAGCAGAAGCTAAACATGGTCTTTAAATAAAAGGAAAGAACACTGCTACGCTTATTTCCAGATACCAACAGGTAATCCTTGACTTACAACCACAACGGAGATCAGAATTTCCATTGAAAAGCAAGGCAGGAGCTAAGTGATTTTTACAACCATTTTTTGCCCCAGAGAAGTGAATCCAGCTTCCCCCACTGATTTTGCTTCTTAGAAGTCATCTGGGAAGATTGCAAGTGGTGATCACATGATCCTGGGATGTTGCCATCATTGTAAATACATGCTGCCGGTTGCCCAGCACCCAAATTTTGATCATATGATTATGGGAATGCTTGATGGTTATACAGTAAATTTGAGGATCGGTTGTACGTCTCTGATGCCATACAAAAGTCTACTGCCCCCCCCCACTTAGGAGAGACAGTGATACTTTTCCATCTGTTTCTCAACAGGTTGGATAAATTTGGGGCTAATGAAATCTGTCACCTAACCTGCATGGCAATGATTCATTTGTTCATATTCATTCGTCTGCTTCAGTCTGTCACTGTATTATTATTAATTATTTCAGTTTTACCCACCCACACACACACACATGCACACAGAGATTGACTGATCAATTGATCAAAAGGAATTAGTTCTTATTTTCTAGCTAAGAAGTACTCCCAAGGTTCCAAATGTCTTTAGTTCACAAAATAGATAAGCGGCCTTTGTTATCCTATCACACTGATTTTTTTCCTCACATATAGCTGTGGAAATGACTTGCCGAAATTCACAGAGCTTGGCAGAGGAAGGGAAGTATCTACACTACAGTATGTCTCCCGGAGCAGTGCCGCCCTAAAGGATTATTCCTAGATTGACAGTAGAAACAAGATACGTTCTACAGCTGGAAATAAGATTGCCCTTTTAGAGTGAATCAGCTGATTGAAGCAGGCAGGGTTGGACAGTCCCGATTGCTGGATTTGTTGGATGTGCAGTGCATGTTTTGACAAATAGCCTTTAGCTCTGAGTGAGGAATCTTTGTTTTGCTGCCCCTTCCCAACGTACGGCATCATGGCAGCAACAAGCAGCATTGGCGGAACTGAATGGGTCTGTTTCATTTTGTACCCTCTCCGACTGCCAGTAGAAGGATCCCTCAGAGGATCCCACCTCACGTAAAAGGGAGAGAGGGAGACACGCCTAACTTGCATTAGAGAATTCAGAACTGTGCTCAGCTCTCCTCATGAAAAGGAGCAAGCTAAGGGAAGCACATTCCAGTCCGTCTGGAAGACCGGCCCACTTTGTACATGAGAAAAGCTGGAGTCTGCTCTCCTTAGCAGGGATGGGAGTCTGTCCACCCAGTGCAGGGAGGAGGAGAGGGGGAAAAATGGGTACGGTATTAAGAAATAGGCGGACATGACACTGGCAAGTCAACTAGTACATATTATATACTAGCCAGCCCTCTGATCATTTAAAACCAGATTATTCACCTATGGAACTATTGTAGAAGCTGAATTTTTGAGCCTGGAGCCATAGAAAACGGAACTAAACTGACAAACTGGAATGCAGACCATCCTCTCTCTTTTTGAAATGCCACGACAACATAACAACATAGTTGTGGATGAGTTTGTTGTGCTTTATCTATAACAACTGGAAGCAGATCAGCTCCCTGCACCGTGTTCTTCACTTGTAGAGTCTGGAAGTGAAATTCAGAAATGGAGAGCTACATTCCTCTGAACATCCCAGGAGGTCAGCTTAGAAAAAGGGAAATTAGCCCACCCCTCCCCCTTCCGGAGTGTTATTTTTCCTGTAGAAAAATAATTTTAATTCCTAGATATTTCCGATTCACAGTTACAGCCTTTGGAACTTACAGATACGCTGTAGAGAGTCAGAGTGTAATGTGTGGAATTGATAGAAAAGAAAAAAATATTTTTCCACTACTTGCAGCCGTGACACAAACAAGTCCTTTTTGACAGGAACTCATGATTTTATTTTCAATTCATACTAGCCTATGAGGGAAATAGCCTCGGACAATGGAATGACAACCCAATTCTAGAATGGAGATTTTCCAGCCCTTGAATTCAGTATGTTCTTGATGACCCTTTCAAAGGATTTTTCAAATTTAATTCTTTAAGTATATATCCTGACTGTTCCCTGGCCAAACTCTCAGAGATAAGAAAGATCTGAAAAATACTGGAGATTGTTGCATTTCAGGACAGGTTATGACCACAAAATAGACCTTATTACGGTACCATTAAGAACGAAAATCATTCTTTCTTAGTATATGTTGGGCATCTTATACAATCCAGTGGTTTTTTTAAAAAGCAAAGATATATTTCTACATGGGTCAAATAAAGTTTTGTTATTCATATAAGGATGTGTCCCCTTCCATTGTAAGTCTGTGTTCACCACTCTGCAGTTATGCTTAAAACAATTTTAAAGTACCATAAAACTCCATAAAATTACATTTAGAGGCTTCACTGAGGCTTTTAGTTGTCTGTCATAATAACAATACTCGGAGGAAGAAATTTTTAAATCCTCACTATGGAAACAAAATACTGGAATAGAATAGAGAAATCCAGCAATATTTCATGAACATTCATATGGGTTGAGAACAGCCATATAAGACTGGTAAGAGCAACAGTTCTCAGTTATATAAATCGAATTGCTATATGGCTGCACTACGGCTAAAATTAATATTCACGTTCTGCGGTAGCATTAATCATTACAGACATTACACTGAGAAGTTTATATTGATGTCAAGTTTGTAAACTTCCCAGAAATATCTGACTGCTGTTGAAAGCAAAATTAGAGGCTTATCCAGACTGTCTCAGTTATTTATCCAGGAGGGTTGAAATTGTGTGTCCTACTAATTGGACTGTCATCATTGTGTTGCTGAAAGAGCAGTTCTAGACAGACCATGGCTTTCTTCCAAACATATATACCAAACCCTCTCGGTCCATAAATTGCAACTGGAATTGCAGCCGATTTTCCATGGCCTCTGGGTTATTGCACTTTTTTTTAACATGGCTTGGTTTTATTCTCCATCAGCGGTATTGACGTGGCGGCTATAAATGAGAAAAGAGAGCCTGACTATGGATAGTCCTCAACAACCGGTCCAGAATTTCCGTTGCTAAGCAAGGCAGTGGTTAAAACGAGTCATGTCTGATTTTATGACCCATTTTGCTACTGTTGTTAAGAGAATCACGGCTGTTGTTACACGAATTATGCAGTCATTAAACAAATCGGGCTTCCCTTATTGACTTTGCATGTCAGAAGCCTTTGGGTCACGTGACCCACAGGATGCTGCAACCGTCATAGACCCACAGGATGCTGCAACCGTCATAAATACATGCTGGTTGGCAAGTGCCCAAATTCTGATCAAGTGACTGTAGGGATGTTATAATGTTTGTAAGTGCAAGGACAGTTTTATGTCACTTTTTTCAGTGCTGTTGTAACTTAAACAGTCACTAAATGAATGGTTGTAAGTCAAGGACAACCTGTAACTGAGCGTCCCTTGTGAAAACATCAGTTATCATAAAGATCTATTTGGCGTAAAACAGCTACTTCTTACTGATTCAAATCTCAGCTGTTGCCACCCACAAAATGCCAAAAAATATATAAATCTTACTGTATAATGTTCCTTTGAATCAGAAATGGCACTCTTCTACTGAAGCAATGTTTCGGAATATTTTAATACTTATAAACATATTAGCAGAAAACACTTAGCATTCATTAAGTTTTTTTAAAAAAGGATTATAAAGTGTTACCCAGTGCAAAGTTATAAACAATGTGTGTCTATCGAATTGTGTTAGGTGCACCTACCCGATGTCACCGGTCATATCATTTCTAATACAAGCATCTCCACCTGTGGGTTCTTTCCCAAAACATGAGAGGTTTTTGTGTGTGATTAAAACAGCAATACAGAAGAAAAGCAACACTAGAAAAACTCCAGGAGAATTACTAATTGGATCATCATATAGTCCCTTTTTTCACTTGTACATAACCATGGCACAAACACACCATTACATGCACAGCATTATGAAAAGCAGGTGGCAGCTGTCACAAAGATGATCTCTGCACAATTTCATACTGTGTGCTAGTTGCACCATGGATTGGGAGGCCCTGTCACATCCTAGTGACTTCCTGGCTGGATTACTGCAGTGAGCTCTACCTGTGGCTGCCATTGAAAACCATCTGGGAGCTACAATTTTATTTATTTGAAATATTTATATAGCTTCCCATCTTACATACAACCAATAATAAAACAATACAAACTGTAAAACCACCATAAAAATCCCCCCCCCAACAACACACCCCTCACATTCAACTGACCACTATGAGCCAGCAGTGTGCAGCAGCAACCAAAAAAGCCGATTCAATCCTGGGTTGTATAAACAGAGGCATAGAATCAAGATCACGCGAAGTATTAGTACCGCTTTATAAAGCCCTAGTAAGACCACACCTCGAATACTGCAGCCAATTTTGGTCACCATATCACAAAAAAAGATGTTGAGAGTTTGGAAAAAAATTCAGAAAACAGCAACTAAGATGATCAAAGTCTTGGAGACCAAAATGTATGAAGAATGGCTGCAGAACTTGGATTTGGCTAGTCTAAAGAAAAGAAGAAATAGGGGAGACATGATAGCAGTATTCCAGTATCTGAGGGGCTGCCACAAGGCAGAGGGGGCCAGGTTGTTCACCAGAGCACCAGAGGGAAGGACGAGAAACAATGGTTGGAAGCTGATCCAAGAGAGAAGCAACCTGGAATTGAGAAACTTCCTGACAGTGAGGACAATCAACCAGTGGAACAGTTTACCCCCCAGAAATCATGGGCACTCCATCACTGGAAAGTTTTAAGAAAAGACTGGACAATCATTTGTCTGAGATGGTATAGGTTCCTGCTTGAGCAGGGGGCTGGACTAGAAGACCTCCAAGGTCCCTTTCTATTCTATTCTATTCTATTCTACTCTACTCTACTCTACTCTACTCTACTCTACTCTACTCTACTCTACTCTATTCTACTTGTTTGGGCTCCAGCCAACACACTATCCCAATGCTTGTGGGAAAAAGTTTTCCCGAAAACTAGGAAGGTAGGGCCCTCCAGATCTCAGGGAGAAGGGCACTCCAAAAGTTAGTAGCTACCAAGAAGGCTCACCATAGGTCCCCCTTCCCAGTTAAGGGAAAAGACACAGAGAACCCCCACACTATTGGATCTGGTTTGGAGCAGGCAGATACACTCAGGGAGAGGCCATACCACAACTAACTTGGCCACATGCCACTCAGGGCTTTAAAGATGATAACTAGCACATTGAATTGCACCCGGAAAAGAACTGGAAGCCAGGGCAGATCATGCAGTAGTAATACAACATGAACCACCTTTTGGTGCCCAAAACTGCACACACCACTGCATTCTCAACCACTTGTGATTTCTGGATTGTCTTCAAGGGCATCTCTGTGTGGAGAGCATTGTAGAAATGTCAACAAAGATCTCTGAGGCACCCCTCATTGCAGTCACCAAGGGTTTAACGTCTTACCCACACCCAATGCCACATGAAACTTGCCACAGAGAAAGGAGGAGAACCCTTGCAAAATAGTACCCTCCCTCCATCCCCAGAGTCAGTCCAGTTGAACACTGGTTCAGCAGAATCAAATGTTACTGGATCCAGGAGGGCCAGGGCAGATGCACTACCCCTCTCTGGGGCCCTCCAGAGGTCATCCTCAAGTACAACCAAGGCCACGTTAGTACACTAAATTGAACTGAACCCTGATTGAAAAGGGTCAGATAATCTGCTTCCATCATGGCTCTCTAAATAACCTTCCTTAGGAGGGAGGGGCTGGTGTTGGAGACAGGACAAAAGTTGGGTCCAAAGAGGGTGTCTTAAAATCTGTGGTGGACACACTTCAGTAGGCTTATGTAACACTACTATTTTGCGGGCTGCATTGGCTTCCCATTGTCTTTCAGGTGAAATTCAAGGTGTTGTTATCAACACCTTGAATTTCAAGGTGAAATTCAAGGTGTTGTTAAGGCTCTCCCTGGCACAGGGTTATTTGTGGGACTGCCTGTTGCCAAAGGTATCTGTCTGTCCTACATGCTTGAATGGCCATGCTTTAGATCTCTTCCTGAAACAATCCCATCTGATGGTACCCAAGAGAGATGAATTTTCTGCTGTGCTGTCAGCTAATCATTCCAAATCTCCTCAGGGATAGAGCTGGGCCCAGCCTCGTTGGCCTTCACAAAGGCAGTTAAAAACTTGACTTTTCCTTCAGATTTTATGGCTGAGATTATTGGGTTTTCCATCGAGAAAGGGATAGAATTAGGATTTCCTGGTTGTCTGGATTTTAACAGAATTCTCATTTTATTTTCTAATGCTCTATGCACCACTTGGAAACTCAGTGTCCAGACTGGGCAACCTTATCAATTCATTAAATTAAATTAAATTAAATTATTTTTTCTGTCATGTCACTATGACTTTGCCCTTACTTTGTCCTCACATCATGACATGAAATGCAGTAGAAATAAGGAGGGATTGGCAGTGGAGTCCCAAAATGTTATGTTGGATAGTTTTCTACCATCTTAAGGATGGGTACGTAGTGTAGCACTTCTGCTCAGCAGTGGGGAGTGTAACTCCTGGAAAATTTGAGTGCACGCAGACATTTCGCACTTAATTCATGTGGAATCCATCTGAAGAATGTTTTTCTTGCCAAAAATACAGACTGATTGTCAAAGAATATAGCAATAGCAATAGCACCTAGACTTATATACTATGAAGCACTACTTCATAGTGTTTTACAGCACTC
>NW_015390186.1:38686-43646 GCF_001527695.2 Protobothrops mucrosquamatus
GCATGAGCCACAGAAACAGGTGGAAGAATTAGGATGAAGAATCTGGAGGAAGAAGGAAGCCCAGTTTGATCTGAAAGATCTGCTAGGATTCTTTGGGGCCAACAGTGTGAATTGTGCCTGCATCACTGAACCAGCAGCTCTCTGGGGCAGAGCATAGATAGATGGAGAACCGTGATGACAAAAAGCCGCTGCCCGTTCTTACATTTGCAGAGCGTGTTGGAATCTGTCCTCCAGTTTCTCACTATAACATCAAGTAGCCTTGAGCTTTCTCCTTCATGGATTACTGCCTTGTCGTGGCGAAGGGGCTTGCGTAACTCAATGAAGCTATGAGCTATGGCGTGCAGGACCGCCCAAGACGGACAGGTCATAGCAGAGAGTTCTGACAAAATGTGATCCACTGGAGAAGGAAATGACAAACCACTCCAGTATCTTTGCCATGAAAAACCCATGGACAGTACCAAAAGGCAAAAAGATATGACGCTGGAAGATGAGCCCCTCAGGTTGGAAGGTGTCCAATATGCTACTGGGGAAGAGCAGAGGGCTAGTACTAATAGCGTCAGAAAGAGTGAAGCGGCTGGGCCAAAGCCGAAAGGACGCTTAGCTGTGGATGCATCTGGTGGTAAAAGGAAAGTCCGATGCTATAAAGATCTTTTCTCCATAGGAACTTGGAATGTAAGATCCATCAATCAAGGCAAGGTGGATGTGGTCAAACAAGAGATGACAAGACTGAAGTTGAAACTCAAGTACTTCGGCCACCTAATGAGAAGGAAGGACTCACTGGAGAAGAACCTAATGCTGGGAAAGATTGAGGGCAATAGAAGAAGGGGACGACAGAGAATGAGGTGGCTGGATGGAGTCACTGAAGCAGTAGGTGTCAGCTTAAATGGATTCCAGAAGATGGTAGAGGACAGGAAGATCTGGAGGAACGTTGTCCATGGGGTTGCGATGGGTCACACACATTTAACAGATGGGGAATGTGACTCAAACCCAAACCAAATTGAAATCCTTCCAGGTTTAAAACCAGCTCTGGATTGTAGGTAGTCCTTGACTTACAACCATTCGTTTAGTGAATGCTTGAAGTTACAATGGCACTGAAAATAGTGCCGAAAATATAACCGGGTTTTACACTTACGACCATTGCAGCATCCCCATGGTCACATGATCGAAAGTCAGGTGCACGACAACTGATGTGTATTTATGACCGTTGCATTCACCCGGGGTCATGTAATCACCATTTGTAACCTTCCCAGCCGGGTTCCGACAAGCAAAATCAGGGAATGCCAAATTCACTTAACAACCACATGATTCGTTTGACAGCTATAATTATTCACTTATAGATGGTGACAAAAAGGTTGTAAAAATGGCACACAACTCGGCTAACAACTGTCTTGCTTAGCAACAGAAATTTTAGGCTCCATTGTGATAGTCAGATGAGGACTTTCTGTATTGCTTTTGAGTCATATTTTGACTCCTGGAAATTGCCTGGACTAGTTCCAGCATTTTTCTTGCAAATTTCAGTGATTCGCCCTCGCCTCCTTCTTCCTAGAGCTGAGAGAGAATGATGGACCCAAAGTCACTCAGCTGACTTCCTGTCTAATGTGGGATTGGAATTCACTATCTCCCAGTTTGTAGCCTGGTGCCTCAACTACTGCACCAATCTCTGGATTATTACCATTATTATTATTTTTTACATTTTTTAAAAGAAAATTTTGAGTGGGGCTCTTGTAAACTTTTGTCCAAGACAGTTTTTCAGTTCACATCTGCTTTAGACATAGAGTTTCTATTCATCTGAGTCTTGTAGGAATATATCATGCTTTCTTTCTAAAGATAAAATGCAGGGGAGGAGAAAAATTTTAAAAGCATTTCTTAAACCTGAATAATAATAATTATTATAGACATATAGAATATTTGTCTATAATAACAGACAAACCAAAGACCACCCCTGTTCTGTCTTTATTAAAGTCCAAATGTTCATTAAAATGTGATTATACGCAGATTTAATAATTTTGTATATGTGAGAAACTTTGGTTCGGAACAAAATGACCTGGCCCGTCTTCTCGCTTTCTTCCCCCATTAGACTGAGAAAGACATCTCTGGTATGATGGTATGTGATGATGGACGTTGTTTGGTAGGGGGTTAAGTGTATTTAAGTAAAAAAAAAAAACTTGACTGGGGGCCAAGTGCTATGGAATGCATAAGACTGGAGTGTTTGCCAGTCGCTCCCTCTATATTGTCAAGAAAGAAGAAAAAAGTCAAAGCAGCAAATCAAATGGCAGACCCTGTTAAAAAAAATTAATACAATAAAACAGGTATTCTTTCAATAAACTATTTCTTCAGGAGTCCGAAAAAAATTCTTTCCTAGTAAGAAATAGAATGCATTAGAGATGAGTTTTCCTTCATTTGGGTATTATGCCGCCAATAAAACACTTCAGGAAAAATAACACTTTCAGGAAAAATAACACATAGTTACCTGGAAATCATTTCCATTTAGCTCCCAGGAGATCACTGCTCAGTAAATATGCAGAGGATTGAGCCATACGTTATTCTGATTAAATTTAGTGAATTTTGTTGAAGTGTTCTGCCTTTTTTGTTTGTCTCTTTACTTTCAGTATACCTAGCTTAAGTGCCCCAGGGTGTGCTCCCCATTTGCACTAAACCACAGCAAAATCTTCTCTTGATTACAATAGTCCTTGATGTATGACCACAACAGAGCCTGGCAATTATGGTAATAAATCCTGATAGTCGTAAAGCGGGTTGTCACATGATTAATCCAATTTTACACCTTTGTTTTCTGGTGGTCATTAAGAGAATGCCATGATCGCCAACAAAACCCGTAGTTTGCTATGGGGCGTTTTTGCTGAAAACTGGAAGTAAATGCCATTTTTTGGCAAAAACTTTGTAAATCGCGGTCACATAACTGCAGGGTTGTGCAAATGACTGTAAATTCAGGCCGGTGTCCAAGTGTCCAAAATGCAATAATAATAATAATAATAATAATAATAATAATAATAATAATAATAATAATAATAATAATAATAATAATAATAATAATAATAATAAAAAGTTGGAAGGGACTTTGGAGGTCATCTAGTCCAACCCCCTGCTCAGGCAGAAAACCCTATACCATTTCAGACAAATGGCTGTCCAGTCTCTTCTTAAAAACTTCCAGTGGCAGTAGGGTGCTTGGTTGTGAGTGCCTTTTGGGGTGCCCATTGTAACTTTCATTGGTCGCCAAGTGATCGATTGTAAGTTGAGGATGGCCTGTGTAGCAATGTTTCACTTTGTTCCCATGATGTTTCCTTCATCTTCTGCCCAACTTTAAGCTTAATTTATTTTTAGCTGTAGTATCAAAAGAAAAATTTGCCGTCATTTCCACACCATCCAGTGCTAGCTTTATGGTGTGGAAAAACTGTTAGGCTTCATCACCCCACAGCCAAAGTTAGGTGTTCAATAGTGGGAGCCAGGCATTTCCTGGGTTTTCAAGCTGAATGTGGGCACAATTTTGTGGTAAATTCTGGTCAATTTCTGAATGTTGCCGTTCTGCTTTTGGCTTCCTAAAGAGCTGGACATAGCTCTTTCAGGAACCTGCTAGGTCAGTGGTGGCGAACCTATGGCACGCATGCCAGAGGTGGCACTTGGAGCCCTCTCTGTGGGCACACGTGCCGTTGCCCCAGCCTCGCCTCCCCCCACGACCCTTTCTCACCAGCAGCCCCCCCTGGAGGAGTCGCCCCTGAGCATGGCCCACACAGAGCAACACAGCCGAGGACATGGCACCCAGGCAGTGTAGACAAGACAATGCCCTGTGGGGCACGGGCAGAGGGCGTGGCCGCCATGGCGTCGCTGGGCTGCCTGGGAGATCTGTGTTGGGCCCTGGAGGCGGTGAGTGTCCCTGCGGGCAGGCAGGGCAGGGGACAGTGTTGGGGCGGAGCAGGGGCAGGGTAGGGGATGGAGCAGGGGCAGGGGCAGTTTTTGGGCACTCGGTCTCTAAAAGGTTCGCCATCACTGTGCTAGGTGTACAGTGTTGGGGTCTGGGATAACATAACAGTGAAATAGTATGCTAGGTGAAATAATGTAACTGTATAATGCTATAACCAGCTCAGTCCTTCACTTTGCCTCAGCTCATGACAGGAAGGAATCTGCAGAGCAGTGATTGGCAACTACAGCTGCCAATCAAACTTTCAACAGTTTGATTAGTGACCATTCAAAGTTACAATGGTACTGAAAAATGTGACTTACAATGTTTTTCACACTTACAAACATTGTAGCCTCCCCGTGGTCACATGACAGAAATTCAGACGCTTGGCAACTGACTCATATTTATGACGGTTGCAGTGTCCCGGGGTCATGTGATCCCCTTTTGCGACCTTCTGACAAGCGAAGTCAATTTTGGACCCCAGATTCACTTAACAAACGTGTTACTAACTTTACAACTGCAGTGTTTCACTTAACAACGGTGGCCAGGAAGGTTGTAAAATGGGTGAAGATTCACTTAACAACTGTCTTGTTTAGCAACGTTGGGCTCAATTGTGGTCATAAGTTGAAGACTACATGTATATGGAAAAAGGAAATGAAAGAAGGAAAGGGAAGGGAAGGGAAGAAGGAAAGGAAAGGAAAGAAGGAAAGGAAAGGAAAGGAAAGGAGTAAAGGGAAGGGAAGAAGGGAAGGGAAGGGAAGAAGGAAAGGAAAGGAAAGGAAAGAAGGAAAGGAAAGGAGGAAAGGGAAGGGAAGAAGGAAAGGAAAAAAGGAAAGGGAAGGAAAGGAGGAAAGGGAAGGGAAGAAGGAAAGGGAAGGGAAGGAGGAAAGGGAAGGGAAGAAGGAAAAGGAAGGAAAGGAGAAAAGGGAAGGGAAGAAGGAAAGGAAAGGGAAGGGAAGGAGGAAAGGGAAGGGAAGGGAAGAAGGAAAGGAAAGGGAAGGAAAGGAAAGGAAAGGAGGAAAAGGAAGGGAAGAAGGAAAGGAAAGG
>NW_015390187.1:0-14028 GCF_001527695.2 Protobothrops mucrosquamatus
CACCTGCTCTCAGGAACGCCGCTGTTCTCAGCGTAATTGACTAATTAAACCACTAATTGAAGTCGGTAGGGAATTATAATTCTAGGATGCAATTAAGGTCGAGGGCCAGGAGATCATCAGGGCAAGAGGCTCGCGGTCCAGGGCGCAAAACAAAGCTAATAATCAAAAACATAATGACAAGCAACAGAGAAGGGAATACCCAGTTCAATAGGGCAAGCCTCTCTCCCTGGGATGACGTCTCTGATGCCATGCTTCCCTGCTCCCTCTTTCAAACCGAACTGTTCCTGCGAGTTTCCCTCTTCCTTTTGTCCTCTTTTCTGCAGTTAAAGCAAAGGAATATACAACACACAACGGACAACAACAACAACAAGATCACGTGAAGTGTTAATACCATTTTACAATGCCTTAGTAAGGCCACACTTGGAATACGGCATCCAGTTTTTGTCACCACGATGTAAAAAAGATGTTGAGACTCTAGAAAGAGTACAGAGAAGAGCAACAAAGATGATCAGGGGACTGGAGGCTAAAACATATAAGGAACGGCTGCTGGAATTGGGTATGTCTAGTTTAACGAAGAGAAGGACGAGGGAGGACATGATAGCAGTGTTCCAATATCTCAGGGGCTGCCCCAAAGAAGAGGGAGTCCAGCTATTTTCCAAAGCGCCTGAAGGCAGGACAAGAAGCAACGGATGGAAACTAATCAAGGAGAGAAGCAACCTAGAACTAAGGAGAAACTTCCTGACAGTTAGAACAATTAACCAGTGGAACAACCTGCCTCCAGAAGCGATGAATGCTCCAACACTGGAAGTTTTTAAGAAGAGACCGGATAGCCATTTGACTGAACTGGTATAGGGTTTCCTGCCTGAGCAGGGGGTTGGACTAGATGACCTCCAAGGTCCCTTCCAACTTTATCATTATCATCATTATTATTAATAATAATATTAATTATTATTATTATTACTATTATTATTACTATTATTACTATTATTACTATTATTATTATTATTATTATTATTATTATTATTACTATTAGCAACAATGGTGCATTGGAAGATCTGCAAGAAATATCATTTGCCTGTAAGCAAAAATTGGTGGGATCATAAAATAGAGAAAGTCATAGAAAATGATAAAATTAAAACTGCTCTGGGACTTCAGAATTCAAACAGACAAGCACCTGCAACATAACACCCCGGACTTAACAATTGTCGATAAGAAAGACAAAAAAAAGTCTGGATAGTGGACGTGGCAGTGCCTGGAGACAGCAGAATAGACGAGAAAGAACTGGAGGAGATAACAAAATACAAAGACCTACAAATAGAAATAGAAAGACTGTGGCAAAAGCAAGCAAGGGTGGTACCAATAGTCATAGGCGCCTTAGGTGCAATCCCAAAACAACTGGAGCACCACTTGAACACCATTGGCATTGACTAATTCGCCATTAGTCAATTGCAAAAGGCGGCCTTGCTAGGAACTGCTTCCATCCTGCAACGATATCTGTAGTGCCATCAAACATCCACATCTGCCTATCCCAGGTCCTTGGTAAGGACTCGATAGGTAGACAAAATGCCAAATCCAGTCTGAACATCTGGCTGACTGTGCGATGATCCATAATAATAATAATAACAGAGTTGCTAAGTTAATCCACTGGGCATTGTGTAAAAAATACGACTTGCCTGTGTCCGAAAAGTTGTGGGAACATAGGGTGGAAAAAGTGGTTGAGAATGAGAGGGTGAAGATCTGGTGGGACTTTCGAATACAGACAGATCGCCATTTGGAACACAACACGCCGGATATCGCAGTTGTAGAGAACCGAAGCGTACAGCTGATTGATATCGCTGTACCAGGAGATGCCAGAGTCGAAGAAAAAGAACTGGAAAAAAATTACGAAATATCGCGACCTGGCCACCAAAACTGCGCGATTGTGCATGAAACGTGTAACAGTGACACCCATTATCATCGGGGCACTGGCAACTATGTCCAAAAACTTTGCAAAATACATCAAGCAGGGGGTTGGACTAGATGACCTCCAAGGTCCCTTCCAACTTTTATTATTATTATTATTATTATTATTATTACTATTATTATTATTATTATTATTATTATTAATATCCTCATCCATTGCCAAGGGCAAGCCATTGCATATAAACTGGGAGGCAGCCCAACACTTTCTTGCACTGATGATGTTACCTAGTTGGGTAATGCAATGTCTGCAAACCACCAAGCTCAGACAGCATCAAAGAACTCCGGTGTCTTTCCTGTTTCAAGCCCCCATCTTTTCATTTCCCAAACGTTGTCAATTTTCCTTGGTTATCGCTGCTACGATGTTCTTCCCTTCCTGGCGATGTTCGTACATATCTCAGCTAGCTTCACATCACAGCGTTTCGAAATGGACCTTCTTCACATCTGGAGAGACCCTTGTATAAGTTGAAGAAACCAGCCTGGAGCGAAAACAGAGTTTCAAAGAAAAGATGTGCTGAATAATAGAGATGCTTTTCTGTGTGGATTAATAGGAAAGTATTTCTGTCTATCATGGATTCTTTTTCATGAAAGGGGGGAAAAGGAGCTGAGAGTCAAGATCACGTGAAGTGTTAATACCACTTTACAATGCCTTGGTAAGGCCACACTTGGAATACTGCATCCTGTTTTGGTCACCACGATGTAAAAAAGATGTTGAGACTCTAGAAAGAGTACAGAGAAGAGCAACAAAGATGATTAGGGGATTGGAGGCTAAAGCATATAAGGAACAGCTGCTGGAATTGGGTATGTCTAGTTTGATGAAGAGAAGGACGAGGGGGGACAGGATAGCAGTCTTCCAATATCTCAGGGGCTGCCACAAAGAAGAGGGAGTCAAGCTATTTTCCAAGGCTCCTGAAGGCAGGACAAGAAGCAATGGGTGGAAACTAAGCAAGGAGAGAAGCAACCTAGAACTAAGGAGAAATTTCCTGACAGTGAGAAAAAATTAACCAGTGGAACAACCTGCCTCCAGAAGCTGCGAATGCTCCAACACTGGAAGTTTTTAAAAAGAGACTGGACAACCATTTGTCCGAAATGGTATAGGGTTTCCTGCCTGAGCAGAGGGTTGAACTAGATGACCTCCAAGGTCCCTTCCAACTTTACTATTATTATTATTATTATTATTATTATTATTATTATTATTATTATTATTATTATTATTATTATTATTATTATTATATAAAACCTCATGCGGTTTCATTCACAATCTTTCTTCCTTCTGCGAAGGTACAGGTAGTCCTCGAATTACAACCACGACGGAGCTCAACTTTCTGTTGCTAAGCAAGACAGCGGTTAAATAAGTTTTGCCCCATTTCACGATCTTTCTTGCCACAGTTGCTCAGCGAATCGCTGCCGTTGTTAAGTTAGGAACACGGTTGTTAAGTGAATCTGGCTTCCCAATTGGTTTAGACTTGTCGGAAGGTCGCAAAAGGGGATCACGTGACCCCAGGACACTGCGGACCATCATGAATACGAGCTGCTTGGCAAGTGTCTGAATTTTGATCAAGCGACCATTGGGATGCTGCAATGGTTGTAAGGGTGGAAAAAGGTCATGTAATAATAATAATAATAATAATAATAATAATAATAATAATAATAATAATAATAATAATAATAATGATGTTGGAAGGGACCTTGAAGGTCATCTAGTCCAACCCCCTGCTCAGCAAGGAAACCCTATACCATTTCGGACAAATGGCTGTCCAGTCTCTTCTTAAAAACTTCCAGTGTTGGAGCATTCACCACTTCTGGAGGCAGGTTGTTCCACTGGTTAATTGTTCTAACTGTCAGGAAGTTTCTCCTTAGTTCTGGGTTGTTTCTCTCCTTGATTAGTTTCCACCCGTTGCGTCTTGTCCTGGCTTCAGGTGCTTTGGAGAATAGCTTGACTCCCTCTTCTTTGGGGCAGCCCCTGAGATACTGGAAGGCTGCTATCATGTCCCCCCTCGTCCTTCTCTTCCTTAAACTTGACATACCCAATTCCAGCAACCATTCCTTATATGTTTTAGCCTCCAGACCTCTAATGTGATGTTTTTCCCTCACGTTCCCCCAGACACCTCTCCAGATGCTAGTTTGGAGAAGGATGAGCCAGCAGCTGAAGGCTGTGAGTCAGGAGTGGAAGGGCTGAGCAACCAGAGGAACAGCTGGCTGAGGCACAGGGGCAGCTGGGAAGCCCAGAGGCTTCGGATGTAGAGGACAGATAGCTGCAGCTGTCAGTGGAGATGAAGAAGAACTCCTCCTTCTCCAGATCCGAGGGCACGTAGGGCAGAGAGGAGGCAGGCACAAAGAAGGTCAGCCAGGCTATTTGTGAGGAGGCAGCTTCGCCTCTCTTGATGAGCTGCAGCAGGAAGCAGTTATTTAGCTCAGCAAGGGGAGTGAAAGGATGCTGGGAACAATGCATCCATTTTGAAACTCGCTGAGTGTCCTTGCCTTGAATCTCAGTTTTGTGTCTCTTCAACTGTGGCCTTGCCCTTGCCCTGTGGATTTGCCTTGTCTTGGGGACTTGCCTTTGCCTTGGGGTCTAATGTAGGCTTCTTTTTGGTAGCCTGTGGAACTCATTGGGGTGGAGCTGATGCCAGCACAGGGAATTGCTGGGGAATACTAATTTAGGCTCAGAAGCCTTAATAGAAGCTCCTGACACCCGTGGTTTGTGTGTGAGTGTGAGCAGAACAGCACGTCACTTTTTTCAGTGCCGTTGTAACTTCAAACGGTTACAGGGGGTTCAACTAGAAGACCTCCAAGGTTCCTTCTAACTCTCTTATTCTGCTGTTATTCTGTTGCTATTCTGTTCTTCTGTTCTTCTATCATTCTCTATTCTGCTATTCTACTATTCTATCATTCTGTACTGGTATTCTGCTATTCTGTTATTCTGTTATTCTATCATTCTGTTATTCTGCTATTCTGTTATTCTGCTATTCTTTTATTCTGTTATTCTGCTATTGTTATTCTATCATTCTTATTCTGCTATTCTTTTATTCTGTTATTCTGTTATTCTATCATTCTGTTATTTTGCTATTCTATTATTCTGTTATTCTTTTATTCTGCTATTCTATTATTCTATCATTCTGTATTCTGCTATTCTTTTATTTTGTTATTCTATCATTCTGTATTCTGTTATTCTGTTTTTCTGCTATTCTGTTATTCTTTTATTGTGCTATTCTATTATTCTATCATTCTGTATTCTGCTATTCTGTTATTTTGTTATTCTATCATTCTGTATTCTGTTATTCTGTTATTCTTTTATTCTGCTATTCTATTATTCTGTCATTCTGTATTCTGCTATTCTGTTATTTTGTTATTCTATCATTCTGTATTCTATTATTCTGTCATTCTGTTACTCTTTCATTCTGTATTCTGCTATTCTGTTATTTTGTTATTCTATCATTCTGTATTCTGTTATTATGTCATTCTGCCATTCTTTTATTCTGCTATTCTATTATTCTATCATTCTGTATTCTGCTATTTTGTTATTTTGTTATTCTATCATTCTGTATTCTGTTATTCTGCTATTCTGTTATTCTGCTATTCTGAAAACCATCGGCATTGACAAAATCCCCATCAGTAAATTGCAAAAGGTGGCTTGACTTGGAACAGCTGGCATCCTGCAACGAGGCCTTCAACACCGTCAAACGTCCACATCTGCCTATCCCAGGTCCTTGGGAAGGACTCGATAGGTGGGCAAAAATGCCAAATCCAGTCTGTACATCTGCCCAGCTGTGTGACCAATCACAACAACACACCTTTTTTCTTACACCTCTTTCCCAAAGAAATCACGCACCCCCCCCAAAAAAAGTGGGCATAAACCAGATCTATTCCATCACGGTGTGCGCACCAAGGCAGATTATGCTTCGGTGAGCGTCTTTATTTTCTGGTAAAGCAGACACTGTCGAAATCCGTGGTGGGTTTTGCTTTGACATCCTTGTGAAGCGGCTTGATTGATCGTGGCCCCAGGAAGCCGTCCTCCCCTCCTGGTGCCGAGAATATAAGGGTAATGATCGTCCACGTGAAAAAAACGGGGGCCTTGAAAAGACTATTGAGACGGTATCGTTCTGGCTGTCAGAGCATCCAATTTCCTGCAGCTCTGTTTGAATAATAAACTAAATAAGATAAGAATGTTGGTAAGCAGGTGTGCGGTCGTCTTTATAAACGCCATGGATTCAGATAGCCATGGCTTGTGTTGTTTTTTTTAAAAAAAAACCCATAAAAAATGAGCTTGAAATAATTTAGCTTTCTGCCATCTGGCTGGGGGTTGGAAAGCGTGAGGCTGGCCTCCCGCATTTTAATAACTTAAAATGAAATAAAATGAGCAAGTCCTACAGAAGGTTGGCGAACGTTTGCATCTCGGAAATATTTGCCAAGGCAGGAAAATGTGAAGAATAAGCTGCATGCTTTTCCTTCATATCTCCTTTCTCCCCCCCCACCCACCCTGCCACCCCGCCCATTTTGTCTGTTTTGCATTTTAGAGTTGTTGGGGTTTTTTTTTTGTTTGCTTAAAGAAAAGTTGACCCTCAAATAGATATAATTTTCAGCACTCTTAACTTGAACGCAGACTTTTGATGTGGACAGAAACTCTTTGCAATTTGTACTATAACAGGGATGGCGAACCTTTTAGAGACCAAGTGCCCAAACCGCAACCCAAAACCCACTTATTTGTCACAAAGTGCCAGGGCTCCATCAGCATTGTGGTGCCCTCGGGGGGGGGGCAGGGAGGCGCCTCTGAGTGCCGCCTCTGGCACGCAAAAACCAGGGGTGCAAAAATGGGCCACCGTGCTGCAAGGTGCAAAAACGGCCGCCACTGCGCCACAGGGTGCAGATACAAGGCGCTGCACCATGCAAGAATGGGGCAGGGCTAGTGAGTATCACGCAGGCAATAGCCCCACCCCATTTGTAGCGCATGCGTGCTCGCACCCCCGTGCGCACTTGCACGCATATAAAATACTTTCCGCTCCCTTTTCTTCCAGTCCACCAATCAACAATGGTTGGTGACCTCTGCTCTATCACCTCTACTCGAGCTTGCAAGTCGGCCACTTCGCCTCCTTTGTGCTGGGCGGGGCTCCTTCTCCGGGTGGCAGTGGCGCGCGTGCCAACAGAGAGGGCTCTGAGTGCCGCCTCTGGCACACATGCCATAGGTTCGCCACCACTGTACTATAAGCTTCCCAGAGTCGCTTGAGAGAGACGGGCGGCGTATACATTTAATAAATAAATTTAACAACAACACACCTTCTTCCTTCCTATTTTCCTCACAACAACAAGAACCCTCTGAGGTGATTTGGGTTGAAAGAGAGGGACTGACCCAAAGTCACTCAGCCAGCTTTCAGGCCTAAGGTGGGACTCGAACTCACCATCTACTGGTGATTGGCCCAGCTTTTTCCGGGAGATTTGTGTCCCATTTTACGACCTTTTTGCCTCAGTTCTTAAGTGAATCACTGCAGGGGTTAAGTGAATTATGCGGTCATTAAGTGGATCTGACTTCCTCCATTGATTTTACTTGTTGGAAGATGGCTGGGAAATGGTGTTCACATAACTGTGGGACAGTGCAACTATCAGAAATATCGTGTTTCCCTGAAAATATGATCCGGTCTTATATTAAGTTTTGCTCCAAAAGACGCATTAGGGCAGGGGTCTTCAAACTTGGCCCTTTTATGACTTGTGGACTTCAACTCCCAGAATTCCTCAGCCAGGCACACTGGCTGAGGAATTCTGGGAGTTGAAGTCCACAAGTCAAAAAAGGGCCAAGTTTGAAGACCCCTGCATTAGGGCTTATGTTCAGGTTAGGGCTTATATTCGGGGAAATACGGTACAAAAATGCGTCTATCTGGCTGATTTTTGGGGTGGGGTTTATATTATGAGCGTCCTGAAAAATCATGCTAGGGCTTATTTTATGATTAGGTCTTGTGTTCGGGGAAACATGGTACATGCCAGCATGCAATCCAAACACCTGTTAAATCAGTGTTTCACTCTTTGCAGCGTTAAGATGTGTGGACTTCAACTCCCAGAATTCCCCTGCAGCCATGCTGGCTGAAGAATTCTGGGAGTTGAAGTCTATAAGTCTTAAAGTGGCCAGGGTCAAACAATTTAAAGAGACGCCATTATAAGCAAAGAATGCATCATTCTTCTTAATAATAATAATAATAATAATAATAATAATAATAATAATAATAATAATAATAATAATAATAATAATAAAGTTGGAAGGGACCTTGGAGGTCATCTAGTCCAACCCCTTGCTCAGGCAGGAAACCCTATACCATTTCAGACAAATGGCTGTCCAGTCTCTTCTTAAAAACTTCCAGTGTTGGAGCATTCACCGCTTCTGGAGGCAGGTAGTTCCACTGGTTAATTGTTCTCACTGACAGGAAATTTTTCCTTAGTTCTAGGTTGCTTTTCTCCTTGATTAGTTTCCATCCGTTGCTTCTTGTCCTGCCTTCAGGTGCTTTGGAGAATAGCTTGACTCCCTCTTCTTTGTGGCAGCCCCTGAGATACTGGAAAACTGCTATCATGTCCCCCCTTGTCCTTCTCTTCATTAAACTAGATATACCCAATTCCAACAACCATTCCTTGTATGTTTCAGCCTCCAGTCCTCTGATCATCTTTGCTGCTCTTCTCTGCACTCTTTCCAGAGTCTCAACATCTTTTTAACATCGTGGTGACCGAAACTTTCCAGGTTTCTTTAAACCACCTTCCTGACGTTAAACCCCACCAATGAAATCCCGTATGAATTGTCCTTCCTTGGTTGCGCACTGCTGTTGTGGCTTAAACCCTGGTCTGTTACTGAACAGGAGAGTAGAAGAGGAAAAAGGGCCATTTGCAAACTCAGTTTAACATACAGTTGGGATGTTTACTAATTTGGCTGGATGGAATACACCGCTGAGCATTACTCGCTAAGAAAGCATTTACAAGCTTAGCTCATTAGCTAATCAAATGAAGCTTAAGCTAAGCCTAAGCTAAACTAAGCTTAATTAGCTAATTAAACTTAGCTAATGAGCCAAGACAATTAAGCATTAGGAGCTAAGAAAAGCAGAGCCAAGTTAACTCGGAAAAACATAGTAAAATGCCAATGTTAGGGTTGGTTGCAAAGTCAGCCAGATGTTTAGACTGGATTTGACCATTTTGTCTACCTAGTGAGTCTTCTCCAAGGATTTGGGGGTAGGCAGATGCTGTTGTTTAATAATATTAAAGGTATCATCACAAGATGTAAATTGTTCCAAGAAAAGCTGCCCTTTGCAATTGAACGATGGGGATTTTGTCAATGCCGGTGGTCTTCAAATGGTGCTCCAGATGTTTTGAAATTGCACCAAAGACATTTATTAGTATTGGTACTATCTTTTCTTTTATTATTATTATCATTATTATTGTTGTTGTTGTTGTTGTTGTTGTTATTGTTATTGATCATCGCACAGTCAGCCAGATGTTCAGACTGGATTTGGCATTTTTGTCTACCTATCGAGTCCTTCCCAAGGACCTGGGATAGGCAGATGTGGATGTTTGATGGTATTACAGATATCGTCGCAGGATGGAAGCAGTTCCTAGTAAGGCCGCCTTTTGCAATTGACTAATGGCGAATTTGTCAATGCCGATGATGGTGCTCAAGTGGTGCTCCAGTTGTTTTGGGATTGCACCCAAGGCGCCTATTACTATTGGTACTACCCTTGCTTGCCTTTGCCACAGTCTTTCTATTTCTATTTGTAGATCTTTGTATTTTGTTATCTGCTCCAGTTCTTTCTCGTCTATTCTGCTGTCTCCAGGCACTGCCATGTCCACTATCCAGACTACTACTACTACTACTACTACTACTACTACTACTACTTCTTCTTCTTCTTCTTCTTCTTCTTCTTCTTCTTCTTCTTCTTCTTCTTCTTCTTCTTCTTCTTCTTCTTCTTCTTATTATTATTATTATTATTATTATTATTATTATTATTATTATTATTATTATTATTATTATTATTATTATTATTATTATTATTATTATTATTATTATTATGGTAGATTGCACAGTCAGCCAGATGTTTAGACTGGATTTGGCAATTTTATCCACCTATCACAGGGGTCTTCAAACTTGGCAACTTTAAGACTTGTGGACTTCAACTCCCAGAATTCCTCAGCCAGTCCTGTGACAATTCCTTTAATTTTATTAAAGAACAACATCTGCCTATCCCAGGTCCTTGGGAAGGACTCAATAGGTCAGGGGTCTTCAAACTTGGCCACTTTAAGACTTGTGGACTTCAACTCCACAAATAGACTTTGACTTACAACAGTTCGTTTAGCGGCCATTCAAAGTTACAACGGCACCGAATTATGACCATTTTTCAAACCTACAGCCTTTGCAGCATCCCCATGGTTGTGTGATCAAAATTGAGAGGCTTGGAAACTGTTTCATATTTATGACGGTTTTAGCGTGTCCCGTGGTCATTCATGTGATCATTTTTTGCACTCTTCTGACAAGCAAAGTCAATGGGGAAGCCAGATCCACTTAATAACTGGATTACTAAATTAAAATTTCCAGTGATTCATTTAACAACCGTGACAAGAAATGTCATCAAATGGGGCAAAACCTCCCTTAATACATGCGTCTCACAAATTTTGAACTCAATTGTGGTCATAAGTCGAGGACCACCCGTAAAATGTGAAATCACCTGGAACGTGGTTGATAAAATGGGTCCCATTCTGAAAGAGGCCTTTTTGTGGTTCAGGAAAGAGAAAACAGAAGGAAAGACAAGACACTGAAGTGTTTTCAAGCTAACAAGTACCCTTGCAACTGCTGCATTTTGCAAGGCGGGGAGCGGGGAGGATTCGAACTGGGTTCCGCCTCTATATGAAAGAAATGTGCTTTGACAGGCCCGTTTCCCCAGGGATTGATTAAGAACTGTCTCAAGCAAAGGAAAAGCATTTCTAGAAGACTTATGCTCGCGTTTCTCAGCCTTACCAATGGTTAGGGTTGCCAGGTCTGCTTCCAAAAAATAGTGGACAAGCGGGGGGGGGGGGTTAAGTAGTAAAAAAAGTAGACTGTACAGCTTTAGATTACGTACCATTTCATCATAAAGCTTTTGAATAAAAAAATGTCCACTATTTTGTGAAAAAAAATAGTGAACATAATGTGAAAAAAGTGGACTGTCCACTCAAATAGTGGACACCTGGCAACCCTACTTACCAATTTTAAGATGTGTGGACTTCAACTCCCAGAATTCCCCAGCCACTTATGCTGGTTGGGGGATTCTGGGAGTTGAAGTCCAGACATCTTAAAGTTGCTAAGGTTGAGAAATACTGACAGAAATTAACAGAAATTTCGAGTTCAGAAATGCCCCTTTTTCCCAGACATTACATAAAATTGGGGTTATGATAGAACGGAAGACACAGGAATATCTGTCTATGTTTGTGTGTGTGTGTGTGTGTATGTGTGTGTGTGTGTGTACAGGAATGTCTGTGTGTGTGTATCAAAAAATTCAAAATGGCAGCTAAGACTCTATGATCTCAGAGGAGGAGCAACTCTATGATCACGGCCCTCCTCTTTTTTTTTTTTTTACATGAGATGTGTTACCTTGGGCCTCCATTTTGACTTTTTTTGCCTCCCGCCTACCAGCCAATTCCAGATTAAGAGACAAACATTAGAAAGTGTTTTTTTAAGATGAGACTGGGCAGCCATTTGTTGGGAATGGCATAGGACTTCCTGCTTGAGCAGGGGGCTGCTCTAGTCTAGAAGACCTCCAAGGTCCCTCCCAACTGTAGTTTGGATGGTGTCAATCTTGTTTAAGAAAACAAAAAACAAAGAACAAAAAAAGATGTTTTTTGAAGGCTGGGAAGAGGAATCGAGCTTTGCATTATGTTTGGTATTCTCTCCTGCCTGCAAAATTGGCTGGTTTATATTTTTTAAAGTCAGTGTATTTCTGTTTCTTAACAACAGCTGACTGTGTTGCAAATGGCAAATGAAACAGCTATGGAAAAACTCCCGGTGGTTTTATTTACCTCTTTGTGCCAGCTATTGTTAAAAGAAAAATAGCAGGGCTGGGAGGTGGGAAGGTCCTGTGGTCCGTCGGTGACTCAGCTGAGGGCTACAAAATGCAGAATAAAAATCAGCCCATCGCAGAACAGGCAGTCCTCGACTTACGACACCAATTGAGCCCCAAATTTCTGTTGCTAAATGAGACATTGGTTAAGTGAGCTTAGCCCCACCTTATGACCTTCCTTGCCACGGATGTTAAGTGAATCACTGCAGTTTTTAAGTTAGTCACACGGCTGTTAAGTGAATCTGGCTTCCCCATTGAGTTTGCAGGGAGAAGGTCACAAAAAAGGATCATATGACCCCGTCATAAATAGGAGACAGATGTCAAGCATCTGAATTTTGATCACGTGACCACGAGGATGATGCAACAGTGGTAAGTGTGAAAAATTGACACGAGTCCCTTTTTTTTTTAGTGCCGTTGTAACTTTGAAAAGTCACTAAATGAATTGTTATAAGTCGAGGATTAACTGTGTTTACCATACAAATAGTCCTCAATTTACAACCATTTGCTTACCATGGCACTGAAAAAATGTGACTTGCAACCAGTCCTCACACTTACAACCGTTGCAGTGTCACCGTGATCATGTGATCAAAATGTGGGCGCTTGGCAACCAGGATGTATTTATGACAGTAGTAGCATCCTGAGGTCACATGATCTCCATCTGCGGCTTTCCTGTCTGGCTTCCCGCAAGCAAAGTTAACGCGGGAAGCCAAATTCACTTAACGACCTGTGTGATTGATAGATAGATAGATAGATAGATAGATAGATAGATAGATAGATAGATAGATAGATAGATAGATAGATAGATAGATAGATAGATAGATAGATAGATATGTAAAATTGATCTCATCTCGTTTCCGGTCAAAAAGGCAGGACCTAAAAAGGGGGAAATGATTAATCTAAATTTAAAAAAATTACAAACTTTAATAAAAATGTAAATTTAATAAATACATTCTAATACTTGGCCAAAAAATGGTCTGCCGGATGATAAAATTGGCTACGACTCCCTTAACCACTGCCTCACTTAGCAATGGAAGTTATGGTTTCAATTGTGGTCATAATTCGAGGACTACCTGTACTTATTACCCCAATTTCAAAATTCTGACAATTGATCGCGGCCCCGGTGGTCATGTGACAGGACTTTGAGCACTAGGCAACAAAGCCACATTTATGGAAGTTTGCAGCGTCCCATGGTCAGGTGACTGCATTTTCTAACGGTTTCACCCAAAATGGCACTTATTTCCCAAACCATTGATTTGCTTAACCACCACGGTGTTCACTTAACGACCGCCACATAAAAGGTTGTAAAATCAGATTGGTTGGGACCCAAGGATCATTCTAGTCCAACCCTCTAGGACAGAGGTCTTCAAACCTGGCCCTTTTATGACTTGTGGACTTCAACTCCCAGAATTCCTCAGCTAGGCATGCTGGCTGAGGAATTCTGAGAGTTGAAGTCCATATGTCCTGAAGGGGCCATAGTTCCCTCCTGCTGGCTAAAGAATTCTGGGAGTTGAAGTCTGCAAGTTATGAAGGGGCCATAGTTCCCCCATGCTGGCTAAGGAATTCTGGGAGTTGAAGTCCGCAAGTCATGAAGGGGCCATAGTTCCCCCATGCTGGCTGAGCAATTCTGGGAGTTGAAGTCCACCAGTCATAAAAGGGCCAAGTTTGAAGACCCCTGCTCTAGGATATGCAGGAAAACTGATTCTGTCTTCTTCAAGCAAAGGTTGTCCAAAAGCCTCCAGAGATGGAGACCTACAGCTTCCATAAGAGATATTAGTCCAGATCTTATTGCTGGGAAGTGTTTCCTGATATTTAAACAAAACCTAAGTGGTGCACTTATCAAACCTGACAACAGCCTTGTGAGAGTAATTGGCCTAAGGAGCTTTGGTGGTTGAGAGGGGATTAGAACATGGCTCCTCCCACTCCTCATCCAGGTCCAGAGGCCACAACCCTTAGACCAGGGGTCTTCAAACTTGGTCCTTTTATGACTTGTGGACTTCAACTCCCAGAATTCCTCAGC
>NW_015390187.1:15197-20628 GCF_001527695.2 Protobothrops mucrosquamatus
TCCTTCCTTCCTCCCTCCCTCCCCCTCCTCTCCCTCCCTTCCCTCCCTTCCCTTCCCTCTCTCCCTCCACTTCCTTCCTTCCTTCCTTCCTTCCTTCCCCCTCTCCTCTCCCACCCTTCCCTTCATCTCTTTTCCTTCCTTCCTTCCTTCCTTCCTTCCTTCCTTCCTTCCTTCTTTTCTCCCTCCCACCATCCTTCCACCCTTTTTGATGTCTCTTTCCTTCCTTCCTTCCTTCCTTCCTTCCTTCCTTCCTTCCTTCTTTCCTTCCTCAAAGTCACCCAGCTGGCTTTCATGACTAAGGGCAAGACTAGAACTCACCGTCTCCTATTTTCTAGCCTGATGCCTTAACCACTAGGCAGCTCCAACTTACAACCCGTATTTTTCTTCCTATCTGACTATAAGAGGAATTTTTACAACTTTAGATTTATTTTCATTCCTCACCCTGCATAGAATGTCAAAACATCATTTCCAAAGACTTGGGTTTATTTTAATTTCCCTCCGCTCCTTGTCTTTTTCCCGTTTCCCACACATCATTGAAAAATCTTCATTTCTATTTTCAGTCTCCTTCACTTAAGTGAGCATTTATCCATAATCTCTGTTCAGTACTGTCTGAGCTGTAATAATAACAATAAAAACACTTCTTCTATAAATACACTTCCCAATATGTAGTGAAAGGTATGACTCTTCTTTGAAGTATGCAATTAACGGTGTTACTTGATACCTAGAAAAACTGGGGGAAACTATACAGCCAGATGTCAGATGTTGCGAGTCAAGCTGCCTTTTGCAATTGACTGGTGGTGGATTTTGTGCAATTGACTGACAACGATTTTGTTCGAGTAATAAAAACACGTCTATAAATACATTTTCCAATAGGAAGTGGAAAGTACAGTTCTCACTTGAAGGATGCAGTTAACGGTGTTACTTGAAAGCCAGAAAAAACTGCTGGAAACTATCATCCAGGAAGGACGGGGGGTCCTTAACTTATGACCAGTTACTTATTTATTATTTATTTTATTTATTATTTAAATTTATATACCGCCCTATCTCCCTTACGGGACTCAGGGCGGTGAACAGGCAATAATAAAAATCACAATAAATATTGAATAAAAAGCCTGCTCTAAAATACCCCATATAAAACCCCTAGCAAAGCCCAATCAAAACTACGTCAGGCCGGCCGCATGGAATAGATGGGTTTTCAAGGCTCGGCGGAAGAGGCGCAGGTCCGTAGTTGTACGTAGGTCGGGGGGGTAGGTCATTCCAGAGGGCAGGAGCTGCCACAGAGAAGGCTCTCCCTCTGGGGGTCGCCAGCCGGCATTGACTGGCCGACGGCACCCTAACTTAACGGCCAGAGGATTCACAAAAACAAAAGAGATCATTGTCGGTTTCAGAAAAGGCAGGCACAGCCACACACCTCTGTGCATTAATGATTCACCTGTGGAGATGATCACCAGCATCAAATTCCTGGGTGTGCAGCTAACAAGTAGGCCGGCCTGGTCACTCAACAGCGAGACACCGGTGAAGCGGGCACAGCAGCGCCTGAATTTTCTGCGTCGCATGAGAAAAGCACATCTTCCTTCCCCTGTCCTGACCACTTTCTACAGAGGGACGATGGAGAGCATCCTGTCATACGGCATCACCGTCTGGTTTGGAAGCATCACTGCTCCGGACAGGAAGGCGGTGCAGAGAGTGGTGAGGACGGCTGAAAAGATTATTGGCAGTTCCCTCCCTTCCAGCCAGGACGTGGCACGTAAGCGTTGCTTGAGGAGGGTCCACAAGATTGTCTGGGACACTAAACATCCTCTTCACAACCTGTTTTCCTTGTTACGTTCGGGAAGGAGGTGGCTCCGTGGTATCCGAAGCAGAACATCCAGATTCAGCCCCAGTTTTATTCCATACAGCATTAACGGTGTGAACTCTCAAGCTTCCTCTTTCCGCTATGTATTCAAGATGGACAGTGATTAATATATATATGTATGGGGTAGGTAAAAATGACAATAAAAGTTATCCTATCCTATCCTATCCTATCCTATCCTATCCTTTCCTTCCCTTCCCTTGCCTTTCCTTGCCTTTACTTTGTAACTTCAAACGGTCGCTAAACAAATCGTTGTAAATTGAGGACTACCTGCAAACTTTCTGAGTACAGGTATTCCTTGACTGATGAACACCGTGGAGCCCCAAAATTTCTATTACTAAGCGAGACAGTGTTTAAGTGAATTTTGCCTCATTTTGCGACCTTCCTTGCCACTGTGGTTAAGTGAATCACTGCGGTTGTGAAGTTCGCAACCCCATTGTTAAGTGAATCTGGCTTCCCCCCCCCCTTGACTTTGCTCGTCAGAAGGTCTTAAAAGGGGATCCCCTGACCCCGGACGCTGCAACCGTCATAAATATAAGTCAGTTGCCAAGCGTCTGAATTTTGATCACGTGACCGTAGGGGATGCTGCAACGGTCGTAAATGTAAAAAACGGTCATAAGTTGCTTTTTTCAGTGCCGTTGTAACTTCGAACCGTCACTAAACGGATGATTATAACTCGAGGACTTACCTGGAGATGAAACCCAGATGCGGCAGGCTGGTTTGATGACTTGATTGGATTAAGGGTGGGTTTCTTTAATAATAATAATAATAATAATAATAATAATAATAATAATAATAATAATAATAATAATAATAATAATAATAATAATAATAATAATAATAAAAATAATAAAGTTGGAAGGGACCTTGGAGGTCATCTAGTCCAACCCCCTGCTCAGGCAGGAAACCCTACACCATTTCGGACAAACGGCTGTCCAGTCTCTTCTTGAAAACTTCCAGTGTTGGAGCATTCACTGCTTCTGGAGGCAGGTTGTTCCACTGGTTAATTGTTCTAACTGTCAGGAAGTTTCTCCTTAATTCTAGGTTGCTTCTCTCCTTGGTTAGTTTCCATCCGTTGCTTCTTGTCCTCCCTTCAGGCGCTTTGGAGAATAGCTTGACTCCCACTTCTTTGGGGCAGCCCCTGAGATACTGGAAGACTGCTATCCTGTCCCCCCTCGTCCTTCTCTTCATTAAACTAGACATACCCAATTCCAGCAGCCGTTCCTTATATGTTTTAGCCTCCAGTCCCCTAATCATCTTTGTTGCTCTTCTCTGTACTCTTTCTAGAGTCTTCTTTTTGTTTATTTTATTTTTTTTGTGCTAAGGTTTTAATCAGTGAATGTAAAGGCAGGAGAGGGGGGAGGGAGGTTAAATTATCGTTAGATATTATTTTGTTATTAAGCTTTGCTTTGTAGACCAGTGGGGGATTGACACAGTCAATAAATCTCATAAATCGATGGAGGGAGCAACAGAGATGTCTCTGCTTATTGCTTCCTGGTGTTTATAATTATTGCAATCTCTTGGTTACGCTGCTGGCCCAGGAGGGTGAAAATGGGGGTTCAAGGGCACCTTTCCCCACAGAAAAAAATGGGTGCAAAACTATGGACTGGCCATCCTCATCTCACTCGCCAGGTTGTAGTCAAGGTGCAAATTCGAGGGAGGAAATAAATAAATAATCTCTATAGGGTGGCTCTCAATTTACAACCGTCGGTTTAGCGCAGGGGTAGGCAACCTTGGCTCTTTCATGACTCGTGGACTTCAACTCCCAGAATTCCTGAGCCAGCATGGGGGAACTATGGCCCTTTTATGACTCGTGGACTTCAACTCCCAGAATTCCTGAGCCAGCATGGGGGAACTATGGCCCCCTTGATGACTTCTGGACTTCAACTCCCAGAATTCCTCAGCCAGCGTGGGGGAGCTATGGCCCCTTCATGACTCATGGACTTCAACTCCCAGAATTCCTCAGCCAGAATGGGGGGGACTATGGTCCCTTCATGACTCGTGGACTTCAACTCCCAGAATTCCTGAGCCAGCATGGGGGAACTATGGTCCCTTCATGACTCGTGGACTTCAACTCCCAGAATTCCTCAGCCAACATGGGGGAACTATGGTCCCTTCATGACTCGTGGACTTCAACTCCCAGAATTCCTGAGCCACCATGGCTCTGCTTGGAAACCTCTCCCTTTCCCCTCAGCATGGCTGGCTCAGGAATTCTGGGAGTTGAAGTCCACGAGTCATAAAAGAGCCAAGGTTGCCTACCTCTGATTTAGCGACTTGCAAGATTTTGTTATTAAGCCGATCTCGTCTCAAGGGTTTTACCCTTCTTCTAGGCCTGCTTTCTGGGCTTGGCCTACCTAGCAAGGCTGGCAGACAGCTCAGACAAAGGGTGAAGAGATATGAGGAAAAGTGGTCCCTACTCCCGGTAAATCCTCGACTTACACCCATTTGTTGAGTGATCTTTGGAAGTTCCAACGGCACTGAAAAAAAGGGACTTGTGAACCTTTTTCCACACTTAACGACCGTTGAAGCACCACCCCCCCGTGGTCACGTGATCAAAATTTGGGCCCACTTGGCAACTGGTGTGTATTTTTGACAGTTGTGTCATCCTGGGGTCACCTGAATCCCTTTTGCGACCTTCTGAGCCGGCTTCCGACAGGCAAATTCAAAGAGGGAAGATTCAAAGATTCGCTTTACAACTGCTTGATTCACTTAACAGCTGCAGTGATCTGCTTAACGGCTATGGCAAAAAAAGAAAGTCGTAAAATGGGGAACACCTCTCTTGCTTGGGGCTCCATCCTGTGCTTGTCAACGCTGCTAACATCGGATGTTTTTGCACTGTTCTCCGAGCTTGTGGGTTGGTTTCAGAAGGTTGCAAAAGGGGGATCGCCTGACCCCGAGACGCTGCAACCGTCATAAATACGAGTCAGTTGCCAAACGTCTGGATTTTGACCACGTGACCACGGGGGATGCTGCAACGGTTGTAAGTGTGAGAAAACATCATATGTCGCTTTTTTGCAGGGTCGTAACTTCAAACGGTCACTAAAGGAAGCGTTGTAAATTGAAAACTGCCTGAATTCCAAAGAAAGTGGCAGATCCCTTCGTAAGGCCCATTTGACGAGCCAGGAGGAGTGTCAGAGTCCAGATGAAAGACAGATGGGAGGGTGGGCAGCTCCATTGCAAATGTCCAGGGATGAGGCCTGCTGGGTTTTCTTGGCAAAACATGAGAATTTGCCCTCAAGATGACAGATGTCAAGATAGTGAAGCGATTAAGGGATGCACTACAACCGAATGTGGGTGAAAATCTACCTCCTTGAGGCCCCTTGTTCTGCCTCAGCTCAGCCTACCTTATAGGGTTGCTGTGAAGAAAGAGTGGAGGAGGTATCTGTTGTGTTCTTTGTATTCCCCCCCCTTAATCCCCTATGCATATCCTGATCACCCATTAAGGGTGATTGCCCTTCACCATTGATCGCCCATTAAGGGTGATTGCCCTTCACCATTGATCGCCCATTAAGGGTGATTGCCCTTCTCCATCTGCATACAGTTTCATGCCCGTTGCTGGTTGGCTAACTAGCAACAGGG
>NW_015390187.1:24488-32380 GCF_001527695.2 Protobothrops mucrosquamatus
CATCCTTACTCTCCTCCTCCTCCTCCTCCTCCTCCTCCTCCCTTTCCCATCCTTCTCATTCTCTCCTCCTCTTCCTCCACTCTCCCATCCGTCTTTCTCCTTTCCTCCTCTCCTGTTATTGCTCTTTGCCTTCCTCTTCCTCCTCTCCCTCCTTCCCATCCTTCCCCTTCTCCTTATTTTTTCCTCCTCCTCCTCCTCCTCCTCCTCCCTTTCCCATCCTCATTCTCTCCTCCTCCTCCTCCTCCTCCACTCTCCCATTCGTCTGTCTCCTTTTCTCCTCTCCTGCTACTGCTCTTTGCCTTCCTCTTCCTCCATTCCCTCTCATCCTTTCCCTTCTCCTTATTTTCCTCCTCCTCCTCCTCCTTCACTTCCTCCTCCCTTCCTCCTCCTCATGCTATGCTATGCTATCCAGGAGACCCCCCCTTGGCAGCAAATACCCAGGGCCAGTCCCCTACTCATTCCATACACACACACACACACACACACACACACCCATACATACACTGCAGTGAGACAGTGCATAGGGACCTTCCCTACAAGATCTCTGTTCATCCCTCCCTCCATCCCTTGGTGACCCTCAAGGGCAAGGGCTGCAATCCGGGGGTCCCCATGTCGCCTGCAGGGGGACAGGGCAATGCTCTCCCCTCCATGCCTTTCCTTCCTTCCCCACTGCCCGCTGGCTGGCTGGCCTGCCCCCACCACCTCAACAGCTTTTCGTCCATTGTGATGGCCTCTGAGGGAGCTTCCCTCTTCTGCGGCTCTGTTTCTCTCCCCCCCCCCCAACACACACACATTTTTGAAGGTCAGCAGTGGCAGCAGAGAAAACGGGCCAAAGGATCTGAAGATTAATTGCGTTTCAAGGTTTAGGTCTCAAGTCTGCCAAGCTGGGTCTGCAGAGGGGGCCGATGACAGCGAATGCAATTTTATATACGAGGGGATCTCCTCCTTAAAGGCTCTTTGCAGGATGGGCTTCCATCTGAATTTCTCTAAAGGAGACCAGCTCTCCCGTTGACTTCTCAGACGTGCAATTAAAGGAGCGGAAATCATTTAATTTTCTCGCTGAAGTTCACTTGGAGGACAAACCGCGCCGGGAGTTGTCTAATCCAAAGGACAGAAGCTCGAGCAGGGAAGGCGGCGACTCATATTCACCTAAATGGGCACTTACGACTTCTCTGAGACGCTTTCCCATGTTACAGTTCTGCTCCGGAACTCAGATTACTTTTATCTGACCTTTGTCCTTTTTTTGTGTGTGGGTTCCAAAGCACCTGAAGGCCAGACAAAGAACAAAGGATGGAATCTGATCAAGGAGAGATTCAACCTCCTAGAACTAAGGAGAAACTTCCTCATAGTCCGGACAATTAACCGGTGGAACTGCGTGCCACCAGAAGTTGTGGGTGCTTCATCACTGGAGGTTTTTAAGAAGAGACTGGACAACCACTTGTCTGAAATTCTATAAGAAGCAACGGATGGAAACTAACCGAGGAGAGAAGCAACCCAGAACTAAGGAGAAATTTCTATCAGTGGAACGACCTTCCTCCAGAAGTTGTGAATGCTCCAACACTGGAGGTTTTTTTAGAAGAGATTGTACAACTGTTTGTCTGGAATGGTATAGGGTCTCCTGCTCCAGCAGGGGGTTGGACTATAAACAGAGGCATAGAATCAAGATCACGCAAAGCATTAGTACCGCTTTACAAAGCCCTAGTAAGACCACACCTGAAATATTGCAGCCAATTTTGGTCACCATATCACAAAAAAGATGTTGAGAGTTTGGAAAAAATTCAGAGAAGAGCAACTAAGATGAACAAAGGCCCGGAGACTAAAACATACGAAGAACGGCTGCGGGACTTGGGTTTGGCTAGTCTAAAGAAAAGAAGAAATAGGGGAGACATGATAGCCGTGTTCCAGTATCTGAGGGGCTGCCAAAAGTCAGAGGTGGCCAGGTTATTCACAAAAGCACCAGAGGGAAGGACGAGAAACAAGGGTCGCTAAATGAAAGTCGAGGATCCCCTGCAAAGAGCTGGTTTTATTTTCAGCCTGATTTGAAGGGAAACCTAGACTTAATAACAGAATAACAGAGTTGGAAGGGACCTTGGAGGTCATCTAGTCCAACCCCCTGCTTGAGCAGGAGACCCTATACCATTTCAGGCAAGTGGCTGTCCAATCTCTTCTTAAAAACGTCCAGTGTTGGAGCACCCACAACTTCTGGTGGCAAGCTGTTCCACCGGGTAATTGTTCTCACTGTTAAGAAATTTCTCCTTAGTTCCAGGTTGCTTCACTCCTGGATCAGTTTCCACCCGTTGCTTCTTGTCCGGCCTTCAGGCGCTTTGGAGAAGAGCTTGACTCCCTCTTCTTTGGGGCAACCCCTGAGATATTGGAGCACTGTGATCATGTCTCCCCTATTTTTTTTTTTTCCATTTCACTTGATCTGCTTTATGACATCCTTGGGATGCAGGACAGAGCTTCTGATTTTTTCCCCCTCCAGATTTGGAAAAGGATGCCCAAAGATCCCCCCAATTCTCACCTGGTTGATCCTCCCAGCCCACCCGGAGCATCCCAGCATCCCTGGTCTTTCAGCTGACGTTCCTCCGCTCGCACTTCCAGCTAGCTTGTTCTCGGTGTTTTGTTTTTCACACCGCCCTCCTTGAAACGTTAATTAATTTATGTATCGTTGCTGTGCTCAGCGCCCGACCTTTTTCTTCTCATCTGGAGATGGATGATGCCTAATGGCAGAGTTTCAAAAAAACGGAGATTTATTTGTCAAGGAGGAGGAGGAGGAGAAGGAGAAAAAAACCCGCAGTAATGACCGGGCAGATTGTTGTTTCCTTTTCTGCCTTCTTGGAGATGGCAGTTTAGACTCAATAGATCCGACATGAAATTCCCTTTTGAGGGAAGACAGCTCTTTCCTTAGGATCTGGCTGGATCCTCAACAAGATGACTCCGGGAAGGGAGGCTGAAACATGGGAAGAAGGGTGGCAGGAATTGGGTATGTCTAGTTCAGACATGTCAAACCCAAGGCCCGGGGGCCGGATGCGGCCCGCGAAGTGGGTTCATGTGGCCTGCGAAGCCATCCTGGAAACAGTGAGGGAACGGCCCCCGCTGCCTTGGCCCTGGCCCAGGCCGGCCGGGAGCCAATGTACAATTTGGTGGTGGCCATCTATGCTGAAACACATTCAGTCTTAGCTCCACAAGACTGTTTGGAAACAGCGAGGAACCAGCCCCTGCCGTGTTGGCCCCGCCCCCTGGGTGCGTGCTGGGGAGGTGTCACCCTTTGTGAGGAATGAAGAAATGGACCATGCCTTGGCGCTTGCCCCGGTCCCCCCCTCTTCTGCCAGAGACCCTCAGATCTGTCCCACTCCTGCCCAGGCCCCCACAGGCACCCTTGACGGGAACGATGTAGAGCTGGCCACGCCCACCCAGTAGGCCACACCCACTCCATCCACACCCACCCAGTAGNACCCTTTGTGAGGAATGAAGAAATGGACCATGCCTTGGCGCTTGCCCCGGTCCCCCCCTCTTCTGCCAGAGACCCTCAGATCTGTCCCACTCCTGCCCAGGCCCCCACAGGCACCCTTGACGGGAACGATGTAGAGCTGGCCACGCCCACCCAGTAGGCCACACCCACTCCATCCACACCCACCCAGTAGGCCGCCCCCCCTGGCCGCTCCCCCCCCAAGGGCAACCGCAATGCTGATGCGGCCCTCAATGAAATTGAGTTTGACACCCCTGGTCTAGTTTAATGAAAGGAAGGACTAGGTTAGGGTAGCATGATAACAGTCTTCCAATATTTGAGAACCATGAGGACTGGAAACTTACTGCAGTTTCAAAGGTATTTATTTATTTATTTAATGCACCGCCCACCTGTCTGTCTTCCTATATTTGAGGGGCTTGCCACAGGGGGTCAACTTATTTTCCAAAGCACCTGAAGGCAGGACAAGAAGCAACGAATGGAAACTAACCAAGGAGAGAAGCAACCTAGAACTAAGGAGAAACTTCCTGACAGTGAGAACGATTAATCAGTGGAACAACCTGCCTCCAGAAGCGGTGAATGCTCCAACACTGGAAGTTTTTAAGAAGAGACTGGACAGCCATCTGTCCCAAATGGTATAGGATTTCCTACCTAAGCAGGGGGTTGGACTAGAAGACCTCCAAGGTCCCTTCCAATTCTATTCTATTCTATTCTATTCTATTCTATTCTATTCTATTCTATTCTATTCTATTCTATTCTATTCCATTCCATTCTATTTTCTATTTTCTATTTTCTATTTTCTATTTTCTATTTTCTATTTTCTATTTTCTATTTTCTATTTTCTATTTTCTATTCTATTCTATTCTATTCTATTCTATTCTATTCTATTTGACAGATGGTGTAGGGTCTCCTGATTGAGCAGGGGTTGGACTAGATGACCTCTAAGGTCCCTCTCCAACTCTGTTATGCTGTTACTTGTATAAGAAAGCAGAGAAGACAGGGCTAGAGTCCAGACCCCCACTATTCCCAACTTGTGGGGGGCAGATCTTCAGAGACTGCACCCTGTCTGTGTTCTCTTTCTTTTTTTCTTTTTTCCACCCTATTCCCCAATCATTCCAAAGAGAGAGAGAGAGAGACTATGAAGTCGCTTGGAATTTGTTCAGGATTGTTAAGTAAGGATTTGTCAAATATCGGAAAGTTAAACCTTTAAAAACTGGGATTGTTTGGAGGAGGGAGGCGAGAATTCAGAAAGTGCTTTGACTGTAGAAATTGATGGTTTAGCGTAAATCTCCAGTTGCATTTTCTTTAGTCAATGAAACATACGGGAGAGCTTGGCGTTTCTTTTGTCAAAAGTATTGTCAAAACTGTTCAGAGTGGCTTTTTTTTTTTTTGCTAAAAGGCCTGGATGCAATCTTTTTTTGCAAGAATAATCTCTCACTACAGGGTAAACCTGTAATAAAGTTGGAAGGGACCTTGGAGGTTATCTAGTTCAACCCCCTGCTCAGGCAGGAAACCCTATACCATTTCAGACAAATGGCTGTCCAGTCTCTTCTTAAAAACTTCCAGTGTTGGAGCATTCACCGCTTCTGGAGGCAGATTGTTCCACTGGTTAATTGTTCTCACTGTCAGGAAGTTTCTCCTTAGTTCTAGGTTGCTTCTCTCCTTGATTAGTTTCCATCCATTGCTTCTTGTCCTGCCTCCAGGCGCTTTGGAGGATAGCTTGACTCCCTCTTCTTTGGGGCAGCCCCTGAGATACTGGAAGACTGCTATCCTGTCCCCCCCCCCCCCATCCTTCTCTTCATTAAACTAGAAATACCCAATTCCAGCAACCGTTCCTTATATGTTGTGTGTAACACGGTTGTGTGGGAAGAATCTGGAGATAGAAATATTTGGGGGAATATTAAAAAAGAAGAATATATTTCCCCAAAGGAATAATGGAGAAGATCTTTCAAAAGGCAGAAAGTTCTCCACCACCACCACCACCACCACCCCGCAGCCAGACAACTCAGCAGAAAACCAGCTTTTAGAAATGCAGATATAATAATCCATTCAGGAAGGTTGGAGCCCTCCAGATAGACACTGAAGAGATTAGGAAGACAAAGACCCTTAAAATCTACATACCCCCACCCAAATTCTAAGGACAGGAGACATAATAAGATTTAACCCACCAATACCAAAAGGACACACTCAGACTCAAGTCAAAGTACAAGACACAGGAAATACAAAGCCTCAGTCAGGAACAGGAAACAACCTCAAGAGCCCAAGAGGGTATAAAAACCCACTTCCTACTACATGTGCTCTCTCTCTTTCCTTCCAGAGCCATCTTTCTGTCTGGCTCTCCTCTTCAATAAACTGCAACCTTCTTTCTAAAGCAGTCGCCATGTTGTTTATTCCCGGCTTGGACTGAACCCTGATGAAGATTTTTCCTTCAACAATTGTTAAGTGAATCTGGCTTCCCCATTAAGTTTGCCGGTCAGAAGGTCACAAAATTGATCACCTCTCCCCAGGACATTGCAACCGTCATAAATACGAGGCTCTGAATTTTGATCACGTGACCACGGGGATGCTGCAACTGACGTAAGTGCCGTCGTAACTTCAAATGGTCACTAAATGAATGCTTGTAAGTCAAGGACGACCTTTACACAGTCCTTTTTTTTAAAGAAAGGAACCCTTGCTTGTACTATACAGGAAGTCTTCAACTTACAACCAAAACTGGAACCAGAATTCCCCTCTTCAAGCGATGTAGTCATTAAAGGAGTGATGTCTGATTTTCATCCCTGATTGTTAAGCCAGTCACTGCAGTTATCAAGGGAATCACATCGTCATTAAGAGAATCCGGTTTCTCCCATTGACTGTGTTGAAAGAAAAATCTTCATCAGGGTCCAGTCCAAGCTGGGAATAAACAAAATAGAGACTGCTTTAGAAAGAAAGTTGCAATTTATTGAAGAGCAGAGCCAGACAGAAAGATGTCTCTGGGAAAAACTGACCACATGTAGTAGGGAGTGGTGGGTTTTTATACCTTCTTGAGCTTTTGTTTGGAGTTGTTCCTGTGTCATGAACTTTGACCCAAGTCTGAGTGTGCCTTACTGGTATTCTGATGGTGGTGGGTTAATCCTATTATGTCCCAAAGGTCATATCCTGCTTCCCTGAGGCTGTGGCTGATGGCTATGTCCTGTGTTGGATTTTTTTTTGGTGCAAGGGATTGCTGATTCTAGGGATCTTCGTCTTTCTAATCCCATCAGCTCCAAGCTCCCAGGTGCCAGTCTTTCTGAATGGATTATTATATCTGCATTTCTACAGAGCTGGTTTCTGCTTGGGGGAGGCAGACTTGGGGCAATTAAGAAAAACTGGGCGTGCTTTTCTGCCTCTTTAAGATCCTTTGAGGAAATATAATATTCTGCCCTTTTTAATATTTCCTTCTCTGGGGGGGGGGCGCTGACTTCCCACAACTGCGTGTCAGCAATCCCCTAGGAAGGTTGCTAATGGCGGTCGCATGTCCCTGGGATACTGCAGCCACTGTAAATGCAGACCAGTTGCCAAGCGCCCAAATTTTGATCATGTGACTGCGGAGATGTTGCCACGGTAACTGAGTGTGAAGATTGGACATTGGACCCTAACCCTATACCATTTCAGACATGTGGCTGTCCAGTCTCTTCTTAAAGGCCTCCAGTGATGGAGCACCCACAACTTCAGGAGGCAGGTGGTTCCACTGGTTAATTCTCACAGGAAATTTCTCCTTAATTCCAAGTTGCTTCTCTCCTTGAATGGTTTCCATCCATTGCTTCTTGTCCTGCCTTCAGGCGCTTTGGGGAATAGGTTGACTCCCCTCTTCTTTGTGGCAGCCCCTGAGATATTGGAAGGCTGCTATCATGTCCCCCCTCGTCCTTCTTTTCTCTAGGCTAGCAATACCTAAATTCTCTTTCTCCTTCTTCTCTTTCTCCTCTCCTTCTCCTCCCCCTTCTCTCCTTCTTCTACTCCTTCTCCTCCTCTCCCTCCAATTCTTCTCCTCCTTCTCCTTCTCCTTCTCCTTCTCTCCTTCTCTTCTTCTTCTACTCCTTCTCCTTCTCCTCCTCCTTCTCTCCCTCCAATCCTTCTCCTTCTCTCTCTCTCTCTCTCTCTCTCTCTCTCTCTGTACTTCTCCTCTCTCAAACATTCTAAGTTCAACTCAGCTCTTAAAGAATCTCTGGAGTCACGATTAATTCCTGATCTGGAACTATCATCTTGGCAGATGTAGTTAATTTTTTTTTTACTGTAATTCTCCTTAGAATAAAAAGCATTAGATGGTGAGGCTAGCGGAGAAATTGCTGGATTTATTCTTGCTTTTAAAAACTTTCCAGATTTTTTTATCTATCTATCTATCTATCTATCTATCTATCTATCTATCTATCTATCTATCTATCTATCTATCTATCTATCTATCTATCTA
>NW_015390187.1:32565-37109 GCF_001527695.2 Protobothrops mucrosquamatus
CTTTCTTTTTTTCTTTCTCGCTCTCTCCCTATCTCTCTCTCTCTCTGTCTCTTGTTGAATCTGCCAAGGGTTCCACAGGCTCTCCTGACTGTTAGCTTCAGATTCAGAACTGGAAATCTACTTTCTGTCTTCATATAAAATTATCTTTACCCAGTTAAGAAGCCCACCCACCCACCCACCCACCCACGATGATTTCTTCCCTAGCTGTTGCTGCAGCTCCCACAGGTTTTGTGCAATTTCTTTGAAAATGCCAAGAAGTTATAATATTTGAGTTCTGGATTTGGTGACATTTAAACAAGAGCGTTATAAATCTGACCTCATTGTGTGTAGTTAAATCTTGTGACAGCGAAGGGTAGGAAAATCTTTGATTGCAATAGTGACCCCGTTATTACGGCTAAGCGGGAGGGAAATTGCCAGAGGAAAACCGAGGGAGACCTCCAGGTAATCCCTGACTTACAACCATTCATTTAGCGACCGTTTGAAATTAGAACGGCACTGGAAAAAGTGACTTATAACTGGTCCTCACACTTATAACCATTGTTGCGTCTCCACGTGATCAACATTCAGGTGCTTGGCAACCCGTCCTGTCTTTACGACCGTTGCAGTAGGCCGAGGTCACGTGATCACCATTTGCGGCCTTTCCACCCGCTTCTGACAAGCAAAGTCAATGGAGAAAGCCAGATTCGCTTAATGACCTCGTGATTCACTTCACAATTGCCAGGATTCGTTTAACAGCCATGGCAAAAATGTCATAAAATCAGGTGTGACTCACTAAACAGCCATCTTGCGTAGCAACAGGAATTCTGGTGTCAATTGCGGCCGTACATTGAGGGGAATTCTGAGAGTCGAAGTCCAAAAGTCTTAAAGTCACCAAGTTCGCCGACCCTTGGACTAGAGGTAGTCCTCAATTTATGACCACAATAGAGCCCAATATTTCCGTCGCCAAGTGAGACTTTTGTTAAGTTTTGCTCCATTTTACAACCTTTCTCGCCACGGTTGTTAAGTGAATCACTACAGTTCTGAAGTCTGTAACACGGTCGTTAAGCGAATCTGGTTTCCCCATTGATTTTGCTCATTAGACAGTCACAGAAGGGGATCACATGACTCCGGGACACTGCGACCGTCATAAATATGAGTCAGTTTGCCAAGCGTCTGAATTTCGATCTCGTGACCGCGGGGATGCTTCAACGGTCACAAGTGTGAAAAATGGTCATAAGTCGTCTTAACTTCGAACGATCACTAAATGAACTGTCATAAGTCGAGGATGATCTTTAAAGTCCCCCCCCCCCAGATAAAATGAAAGCTGTCAAGAGAGAGGCCCATCCACCTTCATCCAAGCCCTTCTGAACAAGGGGAACTTGTGTTAATCTGTCGGCTGGCCAATTGACACGGCTGCCAGAGCGGCAAGATTTGAACTCGTTGCTTAGCTACTGCACGATGCTAAGATTAAAGTCTGCGGACTCGCTGACGGCATTTTCCTTTCCTCATCGCTCTCGCTTTCTCCCTCCCGGAGCGATGAGACCCCAGACTATATTTCCATTTTCTTTTTAAAAGATCTTTTTGAGGCGCAAAGGGAACAGGATCCCTCTAATGGATTCCTGCAAGGGGATCCAGCTGAAGCGGGTTTCCATTTAAAAAACCACCTTGGGTACAAAAATCAGAAAAAAATATATATTGAAAATGGGGTTTGCCGCTGGTTTTTCCTGGCCTGGTTCTCAGAGATGTGAGGGAAACCAAGTGAAAATAAAACCAGAATTATACAAAGTCCTCGACTTACGACTAGAAGTGAGCCCGGCATGTCTATGGCTAAGCGAGACCGTTGTTAAGAAATGTGCAGAAATGGACAGTGTTTGAGATTGAAAGAAAAAAAAGAAGAAACAGAATATTTTCAAACTTGGGACTTATTTAACCAATGGTTGGAGAAATGAATTAGGCCGCAGGGGCGGGCAACCTTGGCCCTTTTATGACTTGTGGACTTCAACTCCCAGAATTCCTGAGCCAGCCACGCTGAGGGGACAGGGAGAGGTTTCCAAGTTGAGCCATGTTGGCTCAGGAATTCTGGGAGTTGAAGTCCACGAGTCATAAAAGGGCCAAGGTTGCCTATCCCTAACCTAAATGATAGATAGATAGATAGATAGATAGATAGATAGATAGATAGATAGATAGATAGATAGATAGATAGATAGATAGATAGATAGATAGATAGATAGATAGATAGATAGATAGATCAGGGGTAGGCAACCTTGGCCCTTTTATGACTCGTGGACTTCAACTCCCAGAATTCCTGAGCCAGCCACGCTGAGGGGACAGGGAGAGATTTCCAAGCTGAGCCATGCTGGCTCAGGAATTCTGGGAGTTGAAGTCCACGAGTCATAAAAGAGCCAAGGTTGACTATCCCTGAACTAGGGATTAGGAATTTAATTTGTATTCGCCAATGATGAACTGAGACAGCACATTTGTTGAACAAGCCCGGTTGAATTGTGTTAAAAAAATCCATAAAAACTTCAATAAATTTTTAAAAAGACAGTTGCTAAGTGAGTGTGGCCTCATTTTACGACCTTCCTGGCCAGAAAAGTGAATCCCTGCAGTTTTTAAGTGACTAACACGGTTGTTAAATGCATCCGGGTTTCCCATTGACTTTGCTTGGTCAGCAGGTCGCAAAAGCGGGTCATAAGACCCTGGGACACTCCAACTGTTGTAACTGTGAGTCAGTTACCAAGCGTCTGAATTTTGAGCACATGGGGATGCTGCAATGGTCGTCCAGTTTTGGTCACCAAGATGTAAAAAAGATGCTGAGACTCTAGAAAGAGTACAGAGAAGAGCAACAAAGATGATTAGGGGACTGGAGGCTAAAACATATAAGGAACGGTTGCTGGAATTGGATATGTCTAGTTTAATGAAGAGAAGGACCAGGGGGGACAGGATAGTAGTCTTCCAATATCTCAGGGGCTGCCCCAAAGAAGAGGGAGTCAAGCTGTTCTCCAAAGCCCCTGAAGGCAGGATAAGAAGCAATGGATGGAAACCAACCAAGGAGAGAAGCAACCTAGAACTAAGGAGAAACTTCCTGACAGTGAGAACAATTAACCAGTGGAACAACCTGCCTCCAGAAGCGGTGGATGCTCCAACACTGGAGGGTTTTAAGAAGAGACTGGACAGCCATTTGTCTGAAATGGTATAGGGTTTCCTGCCTGAGCAGGGGGTTGGACTAGATGACCTCCAAGGTCCCTTCCACCTCTGTTATCCTGTTAAATCTTGTACAGACCTGGATGGGAAGACGTCTATTTGTCTGGGAAGATGTTTAGGACTCCTGCCTTGGGCGGGGGGGGGGGGGGGGGGGGGGGGGGGGGGGGGGGGGGGGGGGGGGGTGGGTGTTGGACTAGAAGACCTCCAAGGTTCCTTTCAACCCTATAGTTCTAGAATTCCATATGGGAATAGTTAAGAAAGAAAGAAAGAAAGAAAGAAAGAAAGAAAGAAAGAAAGAAAGAAAGAAAGAAAGAAAGAAAGAAAGAAAGAAAGAAAGAAAGAAAGAAAGACTATTCCTTCAAATCTGGTTCAACAATGATGTCTTTGGCTGTTTAATGATATGCAGTGCTGTGGTTTTATGATGCTCATGTTTGAAGGGTTGATTGCATTTTACTGTCTGATATCTTGATTTTTTTAAAAATTATTACTATATGATGGATTGATTAAGTGCCATCAAGTCATTTTCGATTCCTAGCAACCACAGAGATAGATTTTCTTCTAGGGATCTGTCCTCAATTTGGTCCTTCAGCTCTTTCAATGGTGGCCCCATCATCCTTGCCACTGAACCCATCATCCTTGCTCCTGATCGTCCTCTTCTTCTTCTTCTCTTTCCTTCCACCTCTCCCAGCATTAGGGATTTCTTCAGATAACCAGGTCTTCATATTGATTGAGTGTGTGGGCCATCACAGCATTGCGAACTAGGACCCATCTCCTAGGCTGGTTTTTGGCAAGATGATCTGTGTGCAGCCTGGTCTTTCAGGTCCTCCAATGGGGCTGCTGATCCTCCTCCTCCTCTTCCTCTTCTCCTCCTCCTCCTCCTCCTCTTTCCTTCCCTTTCTCTCAGCATTACGGACTTCTTCTGAAAACCAGGTCTCTGTGTTGATTGAAGAATTGTGTGCCATCACGTCAGTGTTGACTATTAGCAGCCATGTAGTGTAATTCATTTCTTGCAGGATGGTCTGTCTCCACCCTGGTGGTGGTCTTCTTCCTCCTCCTCCTCCTCCTCCTCCCCCTCCTCCTCTTCTTCTTCTCCTCCTCCCCCTCTCCCCTCCTTCTCCTTCTCCTTCTCCTTCTCCTCCCCCTCCTCCTCCTCCTCTCCCCTTCCCTTTCCTTTTCCCCTTCTCATTCCTTCCCCTCCTCCTCCTCCTCTCCTCCTCTTCTCTCCTCCTCTTCCTCCCCTTCCTCTTCCTTTTCCCCTTCTCCTTCCTTTCCCCTTCTCTATGTAGTGTAATTCATTTCTTGCAGGATGATCTGTCTCCACCCTGGTGGTGGTCTTCCTCCCCCTCCTCCTCCTCCCCCCC
>NW_015390187.1:37751-45632 GCF_001527695.2 Protobothrops mucrosquamatus
TTCTCTCCTCCTCCTCCTCCTCTCCTCCCCCTCCTCTTCCCCTCCTTCTCCTCCTTCTCCTCCTCCTCCTCCTCCTCTCCCCTTCCTCCTCCTCCTCCCCCTCCCCTTCCCCTTCCTTTCCCCCTTCTCCTTCCTTTCCCATCCTCCTCATCTCCTCCTTCTCTTCTCCTCCTCCTCCCCTTCCCCTTCCTTTCTCCCTTCTCTTTCCTTTCCCCTTCTCCTCCTCTCCTCCTCCTCCTCTCCCAAGACTCCCATAAGATGAGCAGCTACATAAATGGTTTCAATCAGTAAGAGGATGGTACTGCTGATCCTCCTCCTCCTCTTCTTCCTCTCCTTCCTTCCACCGGGGGCCTTCTGGGAAAAAAAACCCCACATGGTAATCAAAACCAGCACAAAGCTCTCTCCCCCCCCCCCGCCCCCTGCACAAAGAACAGGCAGTGTAAACCTCTCTGCCTGCATAGTTTCCATTTCCAACCCCATCGAAGATAAGCTAAATTATTGCGGGAGAGCCAGTAATATGAATCTCCCTTTCGGGTCAATGCCGTTGGGTCTGTTTGCCAATCCATATTTTTCAAAGAGCTTGCAATTATTCAGACTTTTTTTTTTTCCCCACCCCAGTCAAATGGCTTTCTTTTTCTGAAAAAGACCCAGTGAGGGCAGGGGGAAGTGTCCAACCTTGGCAGCTTTTAAGACTTGCGGACTTCAACTCCCAGAATTCCCCAGCCAGCATGGCTGGCTGGGGAATTCTGGGAGTTGAAGTCCGCAAGTCTTAAAAGTTGCCCAAATCGGACGGCCCTGGGATAAGTCTTCCAATCCTCCAACAGCAGCATTTCCTCCTTCGGAAAAGGCCTTCCCAAGTTCTTCCAAAACCTCTGCCGCTGCCTTCCCTCCAGCCTTCTAAAAAAAAAAAAAACTAGAGTTGCCAGGTGTCCACTATTTGAGTGGACAGTCCGCTTTTTTCACATTATGTTCACTATTTTTTTTTTCACAAAATAGTGGACATTTTTTTTTATTCAAAAGCTTTATGCTGAAATGGTACGTAATCTAAAGCTGTACAGTCTAAGAGAATAAGGCTAGGACAGTGGTGGCGAACCTATGGCACGCGTGCCAGAGGTGGCACTCAGAGCCCTCTCTGTTGGCACGCGCGCCACCACCACCACCAGCAGGTCCATCAGGCCACCACCGCGGCCCAGAGCAGGAGCCCCGCCCAGCACAAAGGAGGCGAAGCAAGCTCGAGTAGAGGTGGTAGACCAGAGGTCACCAACCATTGTTGATTGGTGGACTGGAAGAAAAGGGAGGGGGAAGCATTTTACATGCGTGCATGCGTGCACGGAGCCGCGAGCACACACGCGCTGCAAATGGGGCGGGGCTAGTGCCTGCGTGATACTCACTAGCCCTGCCCTGTTCTTGCATGGTGCAGCGCCTTGTATCTGCACCCCACCGCACGGCCGTTTTTGCGCCTTGCAGCACGGTGGCCCATTTTTGCGCCCCCCGGTTTTTGCGTGTCAGAGGCGGCACTCAGAGGCGCCTCCCTGCCCCCCCCATGAGGGCACCACAATGCTGAGGCGGCCCTGGCACTTTGCGATAAATAAGTGGGTTTTGGATTGCGGTTTGGGCACTCGGTCTCTAAAAGGTTCGCCATCACTGGGCTAGGAGAATCGCGTTTTGTCTTTTTTTTTTTTCATAAGTTAGAATGAGACAAAGATCGAATATCCATTGAACTCGATTCTCCGAAAAAAATTATTAATCATACTCAATTGTTTCACAAGACATTTAATAAAAGTATATAAAACGTCGCAAAGAATTGATCAAAGCTGCGCAGTCAAATAAAAAATACACACGGCAGCAAAGTAAAATGTAATTTAATATTTTACATATTATTATAATAGATTTGATGTTTTGAATTTTAAGTAAAGTTTTGAAGCGATTATTTTAATACGTGTTAAAATGTTTGTAAGAAAATATATAATTTAATTGTAACAAATTTTTTTACTTTTTTTTTTACTACTTAACACCCCCCCCCCCCCGCTTGTCCGCTATTTTTGGGAAGCAGACCTGGCAACCCTACCAAAAACAAACAGGCAGTCCTCGACTTAACGACTTACGATTTCGGTCGCTAAGCGAGGCGTTCGCCTTTTGCATTCTGCGTTCTGTTTTTTCAGACTCTGGCTTGCCAGAGAGAAGCGACACGCTGGGTTTGTCTCAGACATTTCGGTTTTCAAAAGCATCCACAGGGCTGGTGGGGGGTGGAGGGAAGGGGGCAGGCGAGGCGATCCAATGCTGCATAATGGAGTAGGATGAAATTAAATTAACTTTACAAGCTCCCATCTTGCATCTTTCGAGGTCCGTATCTCCTCTGTCTGTCTGTCTCTCTCTTTCTCCTGGGAAATGATTTCTCTCCCCCCCCTTTTTTTTTTTTAAGAAAGCCTTTGCTGACTCAGCCTTGGCCGAGCCAGAGAAGGATTGAGGGGGTGTCCTCACCCCCTCCTCCTCCTCCTCCTCCTCCACGGCTGTAAATAAAACAAACGGCCAGCCGCATCAGCAGGGTCATTAAAACCTGGACTGCATCAGGCTTGTGTCAAGACACAAGAGAGAAGGAGAGTAAGAAAACCCCCAATTATGGCTGGCGTCTAAAATCTAGCCACTGTGACTCTTCTATTCTTCAGCACAGACAGCTGCAAATATTACTTGGCCCAGATCAGAATAACAGAGTAATAGAGATGGAAGGGACCTCGGAGGTCATCTGGTCCAGCCCCCTGCTCAAGCAGGAGACCCTACAGACTCTAGAAAGAGTGCAGAGAAGAGCAACAAAGATGATCAGGGGACTGGAGGCTAAAACATATAAGGAACGGTTGCTGGAATTGGGGATGTCTAGTTTAACGAAGAGAAGGACGAGGGGTGACATGATAGCCGTGTTCCAATATCTCAGGGGCTGCCCCAAAGAAGAGGGAGTCAAGCTATTCTCCAAAGCACAAGAAGGCAGGACAAGAAGCAATGGATGGAAACTAATGAAAGAGAGAAGCAACCTCGAACTAAGGAGAAACTACCTGACAGTTGGAACAATTAACCAGTGGAACAACCTGCCTCCAGAAGCGGTGAATGCTCCAACACTGGAACTTTTTAAGAAGAGACTGGACAGCCATTTGTCTGAAATGGTATAGGGTTTCCTGCCTGAGCAGGGGGTTGGACTAGATGACCTCCAAGGTCCCTTCCAACTTTATATTATTATTATTATTATTATTATTATTATTATTATTATTATTCCAGACCAATAGTTGTCCAGTCTCTTCTTATAAAACCCCCAGGGATGGAGCCCCCACATCGTTGGAATAGCTCGCCGATTTTTCAATCAGGTTAACCTGAAGTTGTGGGTGAGCAGGGCAAGCTAAACCTTCTTTGGCTAGGACAGTAGAATTCTGGAATGGAAGAGGTTGGAGGAAGCCCTGAGGTCATCTAGTCCAAGCGCCAGTTCAGAGAACAAATCCACTATCACAGCCGTGGTGGCGTAGGATTGCAGGTTTAATTCTGTCAACTGCCAGGAGTTCGATCCTGACCGGCTCAAGGTTGACTCAGCCTTCCGTCCTTCCGAGGTCGGTAAAATGAGGACCCCAGATTGTTGGGGGGGGGGGGAAATATGTTGACTCTGTAAACTGCTTAGAGAGGGGTTACAAAGCACTGTCAAGCAGTATATAATTCTAAATGCTCTCTCTCTCTCTCTCTCTCTCTCTCTCTCTCTCTCTCTCTCTCTCTCTCTCTCTCTCTCTCTCTCTCTCTCTCTCTCTCTCTCTCTCTCCATCCATCATATGTCTGTCTGTCTGTCTGTCTGTCTGTCTGTCTGTCTGTCTGTCTGTCTGTCTGTCTGTCTGTCTGTCTATCTGTCTATCTATCTATCTATCTATCTATCTATCTATCTATCTATCTATCTATCTATCTGTCTATCTATGGTGGCGCAGTGGTTAGAATGCAGCATTGCAGGCAAAATCTGCCCACTGCCAGCAGTTCGATCCCAATCGGCTCAAGGTTGACTCAGCCTTCCATCCTTTCCGAGGTCGGTAAAATGAGGACCCCAGATTGTTGGGGGGCAAATATGTTGACTCTGTAAACTTCTTAAAGAGGGCTGTAAAGCATTATTAAGTGGTATATGTCTAAATGTGCTCTCTCTCTCTCTTTCTCTCTCCCTCCTCCACCTCCTCCTCCTCCTCCTTCTTCTTTTCTCTCTCTCTCTCTCTCTCTCTCTCTCTCTCTCTCTCTCTCTCTCTCTCTCTCTCTCTCTCTCTCTCTCTCTCTCTCTCTCTCTCTCTCTCTCTCTCTCTCTCTCTCTCTCTCTCTCTCTCTCTCTCTCTCTCTGTGTGTGTGTGTGTGTCTGTCTCTGTCTCCCTTTCTCTGGTGGCGCAGTGGTTACAATGCATTATCGCAGGCAATCTCTACCCACTGCCAGCATTTTGACCTCAGCTGTGATCATGTCAAGGACAACCTGTACCTTAAAGTTACTAAGGTTGAGAAATTGTAGTTGATAAGTAGAGACTCCATTCCCCAGACTGTAGTTTGGGGGGGCCAAAGAAACACCACATAGGTGTCCATTCACAGCTCCTTTTTGCCTCTTTCTCTGGAGCGTCTCTGCCTTTGTTCCTTTTCTGCTGTCTGTCTTATCAGCATGTCTTTCGTGATATTTAGATCACAGTGTGGCGGAGACGCCACGGAGGTCTCACCGCCCGTTTGTTCTGCTATCTGCTCTTCTGTCTCCTGCAGAGAGGACTTGAGCAGCATCTCGTGTTATGAGGATGCAGAAAGGCAAAAATCAAGTAAGGGACAGGGGAAGGAGGGAGGGAGAGAGGGAGGGAATGGCGGGAAGGTGGAAGAGAAAAAAGAAAAGAAAGGAAGGAAGGAAGGAAGGAAAAAAGGAAGAAAGGAAGGAAGGAAGAAAGAAAGAAAGAAAGAAAGAGGAAGGGAGGGAGGGAGGGAATGGAAGGAAGGAGGAAGAGGAAAAAAAAGAAAGAAAGAAAGAAAAGAGAGGAAGGGAGGGTATGGAAGGAAGGAGGAAGAGAAAAAAGAAAAGAAAGAAAGGAAAGAGGAAGGGAGGGAAGGAGGGAATGGAAGGAAGGAGGAAGAGAAAAAAGAAAAGAAAGAAAGAAAGAAAAGAGAGGAAGGGAGGGAGGGTATGGAAGGAAGGAGGAAGAGAAAAAAGAAAAGAAAGAAAGGAAAGAGGAAGGGAGGGAGGGAATGGAAGGAAGGAGGAAAAGAAAAGAAAGGAAGGAAGGAAAGAGAAAGGAAGGAAGGAAGGAAAGGAGGAAGGAAGGAAGGAAGGAGAAGAAGGAAGGAAGACAGAGAGAAACAGGAACAAAAGAAGGAATGAAAAAAGAAATGAAGAAAGAAAAAGAAAGAAGAAAGAGGGGAAGGGAAAGAAAGAAGGAGGGAGGGAGGGAAGGAGGGAAGGAAGGAAAGGGAGGAACGAAGAGAGAGAAAAACAGACAGGAAGGAAGAAAGGAAGAAGAAAGAAAGAAAGAAAGAANTCCTCCTCCTCCTCCTCCTCCTCCTCCTCCTCTCAAGAATCCTGACTCTCTTCTAGCACTGATGATGTTACCTAGTTGGGTCATAAAACGTCTGCAAGAAAACCGCCAAGCTTAGAGAGCACCAAGGATTCCATATTTGTCCTCCTCCTCCTCTTCCTCTTCCTCTTCCTCTTCCTCTTCCTCCTCCTCCTCCTCCTCCTCCTCCTCCTCTCCACAACCCCCACTCTCTTCTAGCACTGATGATGTTACCTAGTTGGGTCATAAAATGTCTGCAAGAAAACCGCCAAGCTTAGAGAGCACCAAGGATTCGATAGTCGTCTTCCTCTTCCTCTTCCTCCTCCTTCTCCTCTCCACAACCCCCACTCTCTTCTAGCACTGATGATGTTACCTAGTTGGGTCATAAAATGTCTGCAAGAAAACCGCCAAGCTTAGAGAGCACCAAGGATTCGATAGTCGTCTTCCTCTTCCTCTTCCTCCTCCTCCTCCTCCTCTCCATTAATCCCATGCTCCCTTCTAGCATTAGTTGGGTCATGAAACATCTGCAAAAAAACAACCAAGCTGAGAGAGTACCCAGGAGCCCACAGTCCTCCTCCTCCTTCTCCTCCTCTCTTCCTCCTCCCCACAAAACCCATTGACTCCCTTCTACCATTGATGATGTTACCTAGTTGGGTGATGAAATGTCTACAAGAAAACAACCAAGTTCAGAGAGCACCAAGGAGCCCACCATTAATTCAATGTTTCCCCATCTCAACAACTTCAGTTGAGGGTGGACCTCTACTCCCAGGTCTCCCCAGTCAGCCGACGCTGTTGCTAGGAATTCTGGGAACTGCAGCCCCCACATTCGGAAGCCAGCCAAGCTGAAAAATGCTGCTAGTCTTCTCAGAGGCCTGCTCTGAAGCCCATTTTCATTCTTAAACATTGAATATTATAAATATTTGAATATTATTATGAATAATTGAATAGTGAATAATATTATTAGTGTTATTAAATATTAAATACTGAACTTTTAAAAAAATATTTGATGGCAAACCGAATGACAGTCGAGCAACTTTACTAATTGTGCTTCTTTTTTGGCATCCTTCAATATATCCACCTCCGTTAAGAGCAATTTAACGTTGTTTCTCCCCTGGTAGTTAGTGGTAGAGAAGGAGACAGACAGGCATGGAAGTCAATTAGCCATAGCACTTAAACTTATATACTGCTAATAGATAAGATANGTTGGGCCAATCATCAGGAGATGGTGAGTTCTAGTCCCGCTTTAGGCATGAAAGCTGGCTGGGTGTTGTTGGGCCAATCATCAGGAGATGGTGAGTTCTAGTCCCGCTTTAGGCATGAAAGCTGGCTGGGTGTTGTTGGGCCAATCATCAGGAGACTGGGAGTTCTAGTCCCGCTTTAGGCATGAAAGCCGGCTGGGTGACTTTGGGCCAATCTCCAGGAGACTGGGAGTTCTAGTCCCCCTTTAGGCATGACGAAGAGCTGGGTGACTTTGGGCCAGTCTCTCTCATCATAAATATGAACCACTTGCCAAGCATCTGAATTTTGATCACGTGATCATAGAGGTGCTGCGACAGTCATAAGTGTGAAAAACATTCACAAGTCTCTTTAAGTTTCAGTGCTGTGGTAACTTCAAATGGTCACTAAATGAACCGTTGTAAGTTGAGGGCTACCTGTATTCTCCTAAAAGATGGAATTTATGAGGAGCCCTGATTTTAGAAGCCTGGGGCTCAGTTGAAGAGAATTATTTCATGCAAAGAGAAAGAAATTTGTACTCCAGATGTTACGGAATCGATTGAAGTTTTGAAATGAAAAGACCCAAGCAATATGTTTCTGCATGATCTAGGTTGAAACATCCGTCCGCGACTCAAAATTAATTTTTAATTCATATTATATGGATCCTTTTCTTTGCTTCCTTATTTCTTTCGCATCGCCTCTTATTAGTGTAGTTTAATCAGTGTTTGTAGCTATTTTAGGGCAGGTGGAGTAATATCCTTGATGTATTTTTAAAATTCTTTGTTTTACCTCATTAGGGAAGGAATAACATCAAGGCCGTGGTGCCACAGAAACATCACTCGCTGGCAATGTTTCTAGTTGGGTAATGAAACATCTGTGAAAAAACAAGCACGCTCAGAGAGTAGCAGTCCTCCCCCCTCCTCCTCCTCTCTGCAACCCCCCCCTCTCTTCTAGCACTGATGATGTTACCTAGTTGGGTCATGAAACGTCTGCAAGGAAACAGTCAAGCTCAGAGAGCACCAAGGACACCACAGTCCTCCTCCTCTTCCTCCTCCTCCTCCTCTTCTCCTCCTCCCCCTCCCTTCCTCCCCTCCTCCTCCTTCTCTCCTGCTTAAGCAGGGGGCTGGACTAGAAGATCTCC
>NW_015390187.1:49172-51312 GCF_001527695.2 Protobothrops mucrosquamatus
ACCATAGACTGTATTACAAAGGAAACCAATTATGCTCAAATACAGTGCTCAAAAGATGGGGAAAAAAACCTAATTGAAATAATTTTACGCAGGGAGATGCGTTGAACTTCACAAACATTTCGGGAAGCGAGAGGCGGTAAATTACCTGCTCCTCTACATTCCGGATTGAATGAAAAGTGGCATTTTAACTGGAGGCTGGGAAAATTAAAACTGTGTATTCTTTTTTTTTTCCTCCCATCCAAGTTCATGGACACCCTAAAATCTAAGCACAGGCCCCGAAGGTCTGTGATATCCATATTACAGATCTGTATGTGGGAATGACTTTTGGAGATTAGGAAAAACATACTGCCTAAGGCAGAGGTCCCCAATCTTTTGGGCACCAGCAACCGGTTCCGTGGAGAGAGGTTTTTCCACGGACCGGAGAGTGCGTGTTTTTGTGTGCTGCCTGCATGTCGTGAATGGGGCTTTGCTTGTTTGTGTGGACCGGTTGCTGGCATGCCGCAGGCCGGTACTGGTCCACGGCCCAGGTGTTGGGGACCCCTGGACTAAGGGAATGGTTCGATATGAGAAAGGTTAGCTAGGAGCTGCATAATGAATGGAAAACAAAACTTAGAAGGGGCCATCCATAGCTTCTAAGCCTATAAAGAGAATGGCAGGTTTCTACTTTTAGTTATGGAAGATTCTGCTAATGGAGCCTTAAAATAACAGAGTAGCAGAGTTGGAAGGGACCTTGGAGGTCTTCTAGTCCAACCCCCTGCTCAGCCTGGAAATCCTATACCATTTCAGACAAATGGCTGTCCAGTCTCTTCTTAAAAACTTCCAGTGTTGGAGCATTCACCGCTTCTGGAGGCAGGTTGTTCCACTGGTTAATTGTTCTAACTGTCAGGAAGTTTCTCCTTAGTTCTAGGTTGCTTCTCTCCTTGGTCAGTTTCCATCCGTTGCTTCTTGTCCTGCCTTCAGGCGCTTTGGAGAATAGCTTGACTCCCTCTTCTTTGTGGCAGCCCCTGAGATATTGGAAGGCTGCTATCATGTCCCCCCTCGTCCTTCTCTTCATTAAACCAAACATACCCAATTCCAGCAGCCTTTCCTTATATGCTTTGGCCTCCAGTCCCAATCATCTTTGTTGCTCTTCTCTGTACTCTTTCTAGAGTCTCAACATCTTTTTCACATCGTGGTGACCAAAACTGGATGCAGGATTCCAAGTGTGGCCTTACTAAGGCCTTGTAAAGTGGTATTAACACTTCACGTGATCTTGATTCTATCCCTCTGTTAATGCAGCCTAGCACTGTGTTGGCTTTTTTGGCAGCTGCAGCACACGGCTGGCTCCTATTTAAATGATTGTCCACTAGGACTCTGAGATCCCTCTCACAGTGGCTACTATTGAGCAAGGTACCCCCTATACTATACCTGTACATTTGGTTTACAAATGGTCCTAAGTCACTTTTTTCAGTGCTGTTCTAACTTCAAACGGTCACTAAATGAACTGTTGTAAGTCGAGGACTACCTGTATATCCCTCCCACCCACCCCTGACTGTCAGAAACAACTTTTATCGTTGCAAAGGTTGGATGGCAATCCTTTTGCTGTGCAGGTCCTGAGGTTTTGCTTGATTAAAAAAAATACAGGAAACTAGAAGTTGCCTTCAAGCTTTATGTTTTTATTCAGCTGAACAAAGAGGGGCTTCTCCAAAAGAGAGAAAAAGCCCCACATATCAGAAAAGCCTTATTTTTTATACCTTCTTTGATTACATAAGCAATTCACCCAGCAAAGCTGACACACCTAAGATAAAGACTTCGCACGTTAAGGCTGGCACAGCAAAGATAAGAAGGAAGAAAGCAGAAGTAGCTAAAAATGTTCCTTTTTGGGGTGTTCCCCCAAGACACTATATGTTCCCTTTTGGGTGGTTTAGGTGTTTCCATAAGACACCATATGTTCCCCAGGTGGGTTAGGATATTGGGTGTTTCCTTTGCTGTCCTTTTATGACCTTGCATTCATGATTCTGGAAGTGGCCAGAGGTAGCGGGGTCATCTCCACGTATTCACAATTGATACTGTCCCCTAAGTCCGGGTCAGCACTTTGACCATCTCCTTTTTTCTCTGGTCATCTGAATTCTGTATCATCACCTAGGTCAGGGGTAGGCAA
>NW_015390187.1:53228-64811 GCF_001527695.2 Protobothrops mucrosquamatus
CAAAGGCCATCTCTCTGGTGCTTGGAGATATTAAGAGTCGCCCCGTAGCCCATCCTCCTGGTCCCTGGAGATTAGAAGATTCACCCCATAATCCATCCTTGTGATCCCTGGAGATTAGAAGATTCACCATATAACTCATCCTCTTGGTCCCAGGAGATTAGGAGATTCACCCCATAGCCCATCTTCCTGGTCCCAGGAGATTAAAAGATTCATCCCATAGCCCATCTTCCTGGTCCCAGGAGATTAGAAGATTCACTCCATAGCCCATCTTCCTGGTCCCAGCAGATTAGAAGATTCACCTCATAGCCCATCTTCCCGGTCCCAGGAGATTAAAAGATTCATCCCATAGCCCATCTTCCTGGTCCCAGGAGATTAGAAGATTCACCCCATAGCCCATCTCCCTGGTCCCAGGAGATTAAAAGATTCATCCCATAGCCCATCTTCCTGGTCCCAGGAGATTAGAAGATTCACTCCATAGCCCATCCTCCTGGTCCCAGGAGATTAGAAGATTCACCCCATAGCCCATCCTCCTGGTCCCAGGAGATTAGAAGATTCACCTCATAGCCCATCTTCCTGGTCCCAGGAGATTAGAAGATTCACCCCATACCCCATCTTTTTGGTCCAGGAGTTTAGAAGATTTACCCCGTAGCCCATCCTCCTGGTCCCTGGAGATTAGAAGATTCACCACATAACCCATACGCCTGATCCCTGGAGATTAGAAGATTCGCCCCATAGCCCAACCTTCTGCTCCTATCAAATATGAAGATTCACTCATGACCCATCTCCCCATCAAATTTCAATATCCACCCCATAGCCCATCTCCCTGATCCCAGGAAATTTGAAGATTCACTCCGTAGCCCATCTCCCTAGACTCATGAGGTTTCATAACACCAAAGCCCATCTCCCTGGCCCTGAGAGTTTTCATGGCTCACCCCAAAATATCCCTCAAGACAGGTGTCTCCCACCTGCTACTACCACCACCATCTAAACATCAAAACTGGTCAAAATTGTGTGAGTTCACCAAATAGAGTTTCACCTAAGATCAGCCAAGATCACTGGAGAGCTCATCACAAGGTTGAACGAGACCTTCCCCGAGTTCTTTCAAGATCATCAGTTGTACTAGGCTGCATTAACAGAGGGATAGAATCAAGATCAGGTGAAGTGTTAATACCACTTTACAAGGCCTTGGTAAGGCCACACTTGGAATCCTGCATCCAGTTTTGGTCCCCACGATGTAAAAAAGATGCTGAGACTGTAGAAAGAGTACAGAGAAGAGCAACAAAGATGATTAGGGCAGGGACTGGAGGCTGAAACATATAAGGAGTGGCTGCTGGAACTGGGTATGTCCAGTCTAATAAAGAGAAGGACGAGGGGGGACAGGATAGCAGTCTTCCAGTATCTCAGGGGCTGCCCCAAAGAAGAGGGAGTCAAGCTATTCTACAAAGCACCTGAAGGCAGGACAAGAAGCAATGGATGGAAATTAACCAAGGAGAGAAGCAACCTAGAACTAAGGAGAAACTTCCTGACAGTGAGAACAATTAACCAGTGGAACAACCTGCCTCCAGAAGCGGTGAATGCTCCAAAGCTGGAAGTTTTAAAGAAGAGACTGGACCGCCATTTGTCTGAAATGGTGTAGGGTTTCCTGCCTGAGCAGGGGGTTGGACTAGATGACCTCCAAGGTCCCTTCCAACATTTATTATTACTATTATTACTATTATTACTATTATTACTATTACTATTACTATTACTATTACTATTACTATTACTATTACTATTACTATTACTATTACTATTATTATTAAGATCATGGAAATGGGACAACCCTCTCACTAGGCTTCATCATAAAGGTAATCCTGAACTTATGACTACAGTTTAACCCAAACTTTCCACTGGTAAGCGAGACCATTGTTAAGTGAGCATGGCCCCATTTTATGACCTTCCTTGCCACGGTTGTTAAGCGAATCACTTCAGTTGATAAGCTAGTAACACCGTTGTTAAGTGACTCTGGCTTCCCTGTTGGCTTTGCTCGTGAGAAGGTTACAAAAGGGGATCCCAGGGACTCTGCGACCGTCATAAGTTTGAGCCAGTTGCCCAGCGTCTGAATTTTGATCACGTGACCCTGGGGATGCTGCAATGGTTGTAAGTGTGAAAAACAGTTGTAAGTCCCTTTCTTCAATGCCGTTATAGCTTTGAGTGATCAGTAAACGAACGTTGCATGTTGAGGACTATCGGTAAGGTGAAGAAGGACATCACAATGTTATTGACCCTATGAGGACCATAAAATTTCAACCCAACTACCAAAGCAGGGCCCTTAGACCCCCATCACCAAGATCCAAAAATCTGAATTTGTTCAGGGTTTCAATCAGAACAGAGCTGGAAGGGACCTTGGAGGTCATCTAGTCCAACTCCCGGCTCAAGCGGGAGAACCTATACCATTTCAGATGAGGGATTTCCAGTCTCTTCTTAAAAACCTCCAGTGTTGGAGCATCCACAACTTCTGGTGGCAGGTTGTTCCACCGGTTGATTGTTCTTACTGTCTGGAAATAAATTCCTTCCTTCCTTCCTTCCTTCCTTCCTTCCTTCCTTCCTTTCGTTCATTCGTTCCTTTCCTTCCTTCCTTCCTTCCTTCCTTTCCTTATTTCCTTCCTTCCTTCCTTTCCTTTCCTTCCTTCTTCCTTCCTTTCCTTCCTTCCTTCATTTCATTCCTTCCTTCCTTTCGTTCTTTCCTTCCTTTCCTTCCTTACTTTTTTCCTTTCCTTTCCTTTCCTTCCCTTCCTTCCTTCCTTCCTTCCTTTCGTTCCTTCCTTTCCTTCTTTCCTTCCTTCCTTCCTTTTGTTCCTTCCTTCCTTCCTTTTGTTCCTTCCTTTCGTTCCTTCCTTTCCTTCTTTCCTTCTTTCCTTCTTTCCTTCTTTCCTTCTTTCCTTCCTTCCTTCCTTCCTTCCTTCCTTCCTTCCTTCCTTCCACCTACAACTTTATTTGAGTTTATTTGAGTCCAACGTAGCTTGGAGGACATTGGAGAAAGTTACTTTCCGTAGTAGCTATCCAGAACGCTCTTGCAGCCAATGGTATAATTAATCTAAGGAGTGTAAAAGTGACAGGAGAATTTTTCTGCTTTGATGGAGCAATTAATGTTATTTTTTAATACATTCTCGGGTTTTTACCGCCGTCCCCCCCACCGAGTGGTAAGCACAATGTATCTGTTAGTCTCAGGCCACTAACTTTATAATTCTGAAGAACCAGGAAATTGTAATTGTTTTCTGAATGTTTTCTGTATTTTTTTAATACAGTAAACTGCGGCTGGATTCCATCCAGAGGCAGGGACAAAAATCTGCTCAAAAAAAAAAAAAAAAATACATCTGCAGTCCCAGTGACAGGCGGAGAAGACGAAGCGTCCATCGGCGATTGTGAGTTGTGCATCACAATTAAACTGAATTTTGTCATCCTTCTGGTTAAAATAAAATAACAGAGTTGGAAGGGACCTGGTAGGTCATCTAGTCCAGCCCTCCACCCAAGCAGGAGACCCTACATCAGGGGTCTTCAAACTTGGCCCTTTTATGGCTTGTGGACTTCAACTCCCAGAATTCCTCAGCCAGAGTGCCTGAGGTAAATCAAACAGTATACAGAACACACAGAGGAAAAAAGGTGTGTGTGGGGGAAGGGAAACGCCCTCTTCATACAGCAGCCAATCAGAGTGTAGATTGCCTCATGCATGAGTCAGCACTCTTTAATTCAGGGGTCTTCAAACTGGGCCCTTTTATGACTTGTGGACTTCAACTCCCAGAATTCCTCAGCCAGGCATGCAAAGGAAGGTCGTAAAATGAGGCAAAGCTCGCTTAATAAATGCCTCGCTTAGCAACAGAAATTTTGGACTGAGTTGCGGCTGTCACTTGAGGGCTACCCGTGTTCAGGAGCGGGAAGAAGCTTAAGATAAACCTAGAATGATAAAACTAAGACTGAAGTCCTTGCTAGCCAATCAGGCTTCTGATTTTCAATCTGATTTCCTCACTGTCTCCTCTGATTGGCTCAAAGTCACCCAGCCGCCTTTCATGCCTAAGGCGGGACTAGAACTCGCGGTCTCCTGGTGATTGGCCCAAAGTCACCCAGCCGGCCATGATGCCTGAGGCAGAACTAGAACTCTCTGTCTCCTCTGATTGGCCCAAAGTCACCCAGCCGCTTTTCATGCCTAAGGCAGGCACTAGAACTCACTGTCTCCTGGTGATTGGCCCAAAGTCACCCAGCCGGCCATCACGCCAAAGGCAAAACTGGAACTCTCTGTCTCCTCTGATTGGCCCAAAGTCACTCAGCCGCCTTTCATGCCTAAGGCGGGACTAGAACTCACCGTCTCCCAGTGATTGGCCCAAAGTCACCTAGTTGGCTTTTGTGCCTAAGGAGTTGAAGTCCACACAAGTCTTAAAGTTGCCACGTTTGGAGAGGCCTGACTTAGAATAACAGAGTTGGAAGGGATCTTGGAGGTCTTCTAGTCCAACCCCCTGCTTGAGCAGGAGATCCTATGCCAGTGATGACGAACCTTTTAGAGACCGAGTGCCCAAACTGCAACCCAAAACCCACTTATGCATCGTCGAGTGCCGGGTGGGCGTGGCCCATTGGGTGGGCGTGGTTGCAGTGGTAATGGCAGACTGGGTGGGACTAAAAAGTTCAATCAATCAATTCCAACTTTGCAAGATCTTTTTTTTTTCCCCACGAGAAGTTGAAATTGATCGATTGAACCTTTTTTTTTTTGCACACGGCGGCGCAGGCCTAAAGCGAAAAAGTTTTATAAAACCCAGCTGAAGGCCTAGGACTGGGGTGACGGCGCACGTGCCCACAGAGAGGGCTCTGTGTGCCGCCTCTGGCACCCGTGCCATAGGTTCGGCACCACTGTCCTATGCCGTTCTGGACAAGTGGTGAAGCAAACCTCCATCCATGGATCATAGTGGCTTATTGGTCCTGATTCTATGATAGACAACTCCCTCTCTGAAGTTGCAGAGGGCAGAAAACCAAGCCTCTTTGCAACCCCCCCCCCAAAACAAAACAACCCCCCCCCCATGTTTCCCTGGTACACAGCACTCCTTTTGTCAGGTTGCACGTTCATTAAACTTTGGCACAAACCTTTCTTGGCCCGCTGTTCTCTCTCTCTCTCTCTCTTTCTTTTTTTCTCCCTCCCTCCCTCTCTTCTCCTGTACAGTCTGAAGCAAACATTTCAGGAATCGCTGTAAATCAAACCAACGGCTGATTCTGAGTCAAATTCCCCCCTCCCTTCCCCCCCCTGCATTTGAACCGGTGCCCAATCTGGCCAGCTGCAAACAAGCTGGTGTGCCGTAATTAGATTTTTGTCCCTCGGCTGCTGCAGTTTTGCCATCGTCCCTTGCAGCGGTCGCCAGTTTCCAGGCTGAGTTTGGCTTCGATCCATCTACCCATAGGATGAGTAAGGTGACCAACCGTCCTCCTTTAGGGAGGACAGTCCTCCTTTTTTAAGTTCTGTCCTCCCTCGAAAAGTGTCCTCCTACATGTCCTCCTTTTTGATATTTGAAGACTAATCTGCAGGGCTTTTTTCTCTCTCACCGAATGCTCAGAACGGCGTTCCGGCACCTTTTTTTGATGTTTTTTTTTTCAACTTTTGCATGAGCTGTGCTAGTCCCCCTATTGGCTTTCGAAAGCCAATAGGAATTGCTGCTGAGCGCGCCAAAACACCCGGCTGGCAAACTTTGCACATGTAAGTTGTCTGCAGCGAAGGCGAATTGGCAGTAACTTTGCACCCCTCCCTGCTACCCAACTACACCATCTCCTAGTTCAGTGGTTCTCAACCTTTTTAATGCCGCGACCCCAACCGGTCGTAAGTCGAGGACTAAACCGGTCGTAAGTCAAGGACTACCCAACCGGTCGTAAGTCGAGGACTTTCCCTTCCCGGGAGCACCGCAAATGCGTGGTTCCGCCCCCTGGGCCGGCTGAGGCGCAGCTGGCAAGCGGCAGAGACGGAGCAGACCGACCACCAGCTGGCCCAGCCCAAGGGAGGTAAGGCACCCGCCGGAAAAGGGGAAAAAAATGGCGGACAAAAAAAATGGCAGACAAAAAAATGGCGGACAGCCTTGCTTGGCGACCCCCATGAAATGGTCGATCAACCCCAAATGGAGTCCCGACCCACAGGTTGAGAACCACTGTCCTAGTTAGTCCCGAAGATACCTGGAGGAGACTGGAGCGGCGACACCACGGTAACTTTTGCTTGATCTTCGGCCCTGCTAGAGCATTAATGACTGCGGGCGCAAGAGGCAGGGGCAGCGGGGCTGCTGCGGGCAGGGTGTGACGGGCGGTGGTGGCCGGCTGCCCCCCTGTGCTGTGGAAGCCGTGGGGCTTGCTCTACACGGGGCTGTGCAGGGTAGGCAGTGGTGCTGGCGGGGCGGCTGCAGGCGGGGTGTGTTGGTGGCGGGCTGCCCCCCGGGGCCGGAGCCAGCACAGCTGGTGCTTTGGGAGCCACGGGGCCCGCTCTACATGGTGGGGCAGCAGTGCTGGCGGGGCGGCTGCGGGCGAGGGCGCGGCATGTAAGCATAATCGGCCTGTACGCTCCCACAGGGTGGGTCTCCTCAGGGTGCCGTCGGCCAGACAGTGCCGGCTGGCGACCCCAAGGGGGAGGGCCTTTTCTGTGGGAGCTCCCACCCTCTGGAATGAGCTGCCCCCAGAGATCAGGGTGATCCCTGATCTCCCTTCCTTCCGCCGCGCCCTTAAGACATGGCTATTCCAACAAGCGGGACTGGCCTAGGGCAATTTTTAGAGGGGTTTTAATCATATTTTAATTAGACTATATTTAAATATTTCTTCTTAATTAATTTTAATTCTGTAATTGTTATTTGTGTATTTTTAATCGATTGTCAGCCGCCCTGAGTCCGCAAGGAGAAGGGCAGGATATAAATTTAATAAATAATAATAATAATAATAATAATAATAATAATAATAATAATAATAATAATAATAATAATAATAATAATAATAATAATAATAATAAAATTACAATATAAAATGTTATTGTTACAAATGTTTTTTATTATGCATTTATCATATTATAGTGTATTCTGTATTATTGTTGCAATGAATAAAATGTTTCTTTTATTTACGATATTTTTTTCTTCAATTTATTTGTGTCCGCCTTTTCACTGTAAAAAAGTTGGTCACCTTAAGGATGGGCTATTGGGGGAATCAGACCCACTACTAGTGAGTTCCAAAAAATAAAAAATAATATCTCTGTTGTCCATGGAGATTCTCAGTTGTCCAGGTCAGGGTTGTCCCAAAGGTGCTTTTTTTTTTCACAGGAGGCAATTGGACTTCCTTGTTTTTCCCTGAAGATGTGTCTCTTCTCCTCCCAGAAGCTTCTTCAGCTCTGACTGGATGGTGGGGAATGGAAGGATTTATACTCCTTGCAGACAGCTGGTCATTTGCATTCTTTTAGAGAGTCGTTGAGGCCATTTGGAGGTTTACCCGTGTCCTCAGGGTCACCTGAGTGGTGCAGATGGCCGTGGGGCCTTCTTGGCTGCAGGACCCCAGGGCAGAAAACACCCTGCAGGTCTCTTCCACCCTATCATTCCATGTTCTCAAGCACCTAAGATGGTGCATGTGTTGGAAGAAAAGTCTTCATCGTGGTTCATCCAAGCTGGGAATAAACATGGCAACTGCTTTGGGAAGAAGGTTGCAGTTTATTGAAGAGGAGAGCCAGACAGAAAGATGGCTCTGGCAGAAAAAAGGAACCAGCACATGTAGGGAGTGGGTTTTTATACCCTCTGGAGCCTTTTGTTTGGAGTTATTTCCTGTTCCTGTTTTGAGGCTATTTCCTGTGTCATGTATTCTGACCTGAGTTTGGGCCTTTGTGAGTTAATCCTACCATGTCCTGTCCCAGGCGGGGTATGCAGATTTTAGATCTTTGTCTTCCTAATCTCCTAGCTCCAACTTTCCTGATGGTTTACATCTGCATTTGTACAGAGCTGGCTTCTGCTTGGGGGAGGGAGACCTGGGGCTATCAAGAAAAACTGTCTCGTTAAGGTCCTTTGAGGAAATATATTTTCCTGCCCTTTTAATATTTCCTTCTCTGGGGGGGCTGACTTCCCCCACGGGAGTCTAACAAGCTTGTCCATCTCATGTTCAACCTTGGAGAAACAGGTCTGCATTCCTGCCTCAGGTCCAGATGAACGCATCCCTGCCTGAAATGAATTTCCAAGAAACCCAGAAGAAATTGAACAGCCATTGGTCTGAAAATGGCATAGGGTTTCCTGCTTGAGCAGGGGGGGTTGGGCTAGAGGACCTCCAAGGTCCCTTCCGTTATTCTCTTATTCTTGGGGTGTGCTTCCAAAGAACGTGCCCGATTTGAAACTTCTCTCCTTCCTTCCTTTGAGGAGATGGGAGAGCAGCTGCCGAGAGTGATCTTTTTCCTAAAATGTTTGGTTTCCATGGACACCAGAAAAACACGTCTCCTCTCTGAGTTTCCAGTGACTGTTGCACAAGCAATAAAGCCATCTGAGGCGGTGGTGATGATCCTCTCGGTAATGACAGGACAAAAGTCCACAGCACTGGTTGAATTGGCCTCGCTCTCCTTAATAGATGTTGTTGTTTCATCTTCGTTTTATGGAAATGACATGTCACAGCATCCAGCATGCCTTGATTTCTTCGTTTAAACTCAAGCATGGACAACTAATATCCAATGTTTTCTGCTAAACTATTGTCACTTCCTTAGAAGCTCAAAGCTGGCGTTTGTACTGTAGCTTTCTCAACAGAGAGAAAATGGAGAATTCAGCCCTGTAGGATGGAGTCACCGCAGTAGATCTTTCGCTTAAAGGAGAATATTTGTAGCTCAAGGTTGAACTGAGGGGTCCTTGGTGCTCTCTGAGCTTGGCTGTTTTCTTGCAGATGTTTCATTACCCAAACAAGGTAACATCATCAGTGCTAGAAGAAAGTGGAGTTTGTGGAGAGGAGGAGGAGGAGAAGGAGGAGGCGGAGGAGGCGGAGGAGGAAGAGGAAGAGGAAGAGGAAGAGGAGGAGGAGGAGGAGAAGAGAAGGAGGAGGAGGAGGAGGAGGAGAGGAGGAGGAGGAGGACGACGACTGTGGGGTACTTGATGCTTTCTGAGCTAGATTGTTTTCTTGCAGATGTTTCATTACCCAAACAAGGTAACATTGTCAGTGCTAGAAGGAAGTGGAGTTTGTGGAGAGGAGGAGGAGGAGGAGAAGGAGAAGGAGGAGAAAGAGGAGGAGAAGGAGGAGAGGAGGAGGAGGAGGAGGAGGAGGAGGAGGAGGAGGACTGTGGGGTACAGTACTTGGTGCTTTCTGAGCTAGATTGTTTTCTTGCAGATGTTTCATTACCCAAACAAGGTAACATCATCAGTGCAGATAGATAGATAGATAGATAGATAGATAGATAGATAGATAGATAGATAGATAGATAGATAGATAGATAGATAGATAGATAGATAGATAGATGAGACATGATAGCAGTATTCCAATATCTGAGGGGCTGCCACAAGGAAGAGGGGGTCACTTTGTTCACCAGAGCACCAGAGGGAAGGATGAGAAACAGTGGCTGGAAACTGATCAAAGAGAGAAGCAACCTGGAATTAAGGAGAAACTTCCTAACAGTGAGGACAATCAACCAGTGGAACAGCTTTGCCTTCAGAAATTGTGGGCGCTCCATCACTGGAGATTTTTAAAAAGAGACTGGACATTCACTTGTCTGAGACGGTGTAGGTTCTCCTGCTTGAGTAGGGGGCTGGACTAGAAGACCTCCAAGGTCCCTTCTATTCTATTCTATTCTATTCTATTCTATTCTATTCTATTCTATTCTATTCTATTCTATTCTATTCTAAATGTTCATTAATTTAACTTGCAAGGCAGCATTCCCGGAGATTTTGAACATTTAACAATGTCAACAAATGTTGGCTGATTTTTCAAAACCAGTGAAAACAGCTATTCCAGAGATCCTTCCCTTCATATGGAGTTGCCCTCTTTATTTTTGACTTTCCATTGTAGTATTGTTGCAATTTTGCTTTTACATTGACTATTGTCATTGTCTTTTATTTACAACTGAGGGGTTTTTGATTGTGCTGTGGAGGTTTTAACTCTATTACTCATTCTGATGAGAGCCTTTGTTAAATTGTGGCAGGGGTAAAAACATGTTTACTCTGTTAAAATAAAATGAGGGAAGATAAAATAAAATAATTTGAGGTTATTCTCAGCTGGGAATGCTACATGTAGTCCTCAACTTACAGCCGTAACTGAGCCCAACATTTCTGCCGCTAAGCGAGACAGTTATTAAGTGAGTTTTGCCCCATTTTATGACCTTTCTTACTACAGTTGTTAAGTGAATCACTGCATTGTTAAGCTAGTAACATGGTTGTTAAGTGAACCGGGCTTCCCCATTGACTTTGCTTCTCAGAAGGTCCCAGAAGGGGATCACATGACCCCGGGACTCTGCAACTGTCATAAGTATGAGCCAGTTGCCAAACGTCTGAATTTTGATCACGTGACCACGGGGGAGGCTGCAATGGTCGTAAGTGTGAAAAAACAGTCCTAAGTCACCTTTTTCAGCGCCGTTGTAATTTCAAACAGGCGCTAAACCAACTGTTGTAAGTCCAGGACTAGCAGACTAGAATACAAATCAATGTACCATTGAAAAAATCAGCCCACATTTCTCATTCAAGGAAAAAAATCGGTCAAATTATCTTATTTTGGATATATGATGTGAAGAACCAATTCTCTGGAGAAGCTTTGAGGCTGGGAAAGGTGGAAGAAAACAGAAGGAGACAACCATTAGCAGAAAAGTGGATGGATTCAGAGACAGTCTCTGAGGAGAAGAAGAAGAGATTGGACAACCGTTTGTCTGAAATGGTGTAGGGTTTCCTGCCTAAGCAGGGGGTTGGATTAGAACAGGGGTCTTCAGACTTGGCCCTTTTATGACTTGTGGACTTCAACTCCCAGAATTCCTCAGCCAGGCACGCTTGAAGTTTGAAGACCCCTGGTCTAGTTTAATAAAAAGAAGGACCAGGGGTGACATGACAGCTAGATGTGCTGGATTGCATTTGATAGAAGTAAGTCTTCATCCTGGTTCATCCAAGCCGGGAATAAATAAGCAAACATGGCGACTGCTTTGGGAAGAAGGTTACAGTTTATTGAAGCAGAAAGATGGTCCTTGCAAGAAGGAGCAGAGGAGAAGAAAGAGAGAGTGAGCACATGGGTAGTAGGTTTTTATACCCTCTCTAGCCCTGTTTGGAATAGTTTCCTGTTCCTGTTTCCTGTTCCTGTGGCATGAACCTTGAGTGTTTCTCTAGACCTTGATATCTGTGGTTTAATCCTATTATCATATCCTGCTTCCCAGGTGATGGGGCTAATGACTCCTAGAGTTTGGGTGGGGCATGCAGATTTTCTCTTTGTCTTCTTGATTGCTCTGGCTTCAACTTTCTGATGGTTTTACATCTGCATTTGTATGGGGCTAGGTCTTGTTTGGGGCAGAGAGATTTGGAGCCAAAGTTGGTTTCTGCTTTTTAAAATACTTTTGAGGAAATATATATTTCTGCCCTTTTAATATTTCCTTCTCTGGGGCTCTGACTTCCCACA
>NW_015390187.1:65059-66694 GCF_001527695.2 Protobothrops mucrosquamatus
ATTTTCTCTTTGTCTTCTTGATTGCTCTGGCTTCAACTTTCTGATGGTTTTACATCTGCATTTGTATGGGGCTAGGTCTTGTTTGGGGCAGAGAGATTTGGAGCCAAAGTTGGTTTCTGCTTTTTAAAATACTTTTGAGGAAATATATATTTCTGCCCTTTTAATATTTCCTTCTCTGGGGCTCTGACTTCCCACACATTGTTTTTATTGCTGCGTGGATTGTTTGTTATTCGTCTGCTTGGTGCATAGCGGAAGAAGAGGCCATTTGGAATCGGCTTCAAGTAATTTATGGGCCTTGAGACAGACGTAATCTATAAACTTCTAAAACTCTTGTTGTTGTGACCTTTAACTGGGTGAAACACTGCATCATAGGGCAACCGTTTTTGAGCCGGGGTATCACAAATTGGCTAATTTACAGAATATGCCCCCCAAATCTGGGACCCCTGACTCCTGAAGGAATAAAGTGAGGGGAAGTTGTGGCTGGTTCAGTGTTACTGTTTTTTCCTTTGATCTGTCCCTAAAAATATGGCTGTAACTCTAGAGCAGAGATAGGCAAGCTTGGCTCTTTTATGACTTGTGGACTTCAACTCCCAGAATTCCTGAGCCAGCATGGCTCAGCTTGGAAACCTCTCCCTGTCCCCTCAGCATGGCTGGCTCAGGAATTCTGGGAGTTGAAGTCCACGAGTCATAAAAGAGCCAAGGTTGCCTACCTCTGGCCTAGGCCTAGGCCGCTTTATGACTTGTGGACTTCAACTCCCAGAATTCCTGAGTCAGCATGGCTCAGCTTGGAAACCTCTCCCTGTCCCCTCAGCATGGCTGGCTCAGGAATTCTGGGAGTTGAAGTTCATGAGTCATAAAAGAGCCAAGGTTGCCTACCCCTGCTCTAGGACTACCTTTAATGATCTGAAGAATGAATGAATGAATGAATGAATGAATCATTGAATCCATGAATGAATGAATTGTGCTGGCGGGGGGAATTCTGGGAATTGAAAACCACAGATCTTCAAGTTGCTCACGCTGAGAAATACTGGGTTTAGAGTGCCTAATTTTCAGAACTGAGATAGCAGCCTCCAGCCCTTTCATGAACGTAAAGTCTCTTTGAAGCTTTGAAATTCTCTTTTTTTTTTTCTGGAACACTTGCCTGAGAGACCAAGAATAATAGAATAATAGTCTCTCTCATCTGCTGACTACTTCTGTTTAGAGTTAGTCCTGTTTCTCTGCTCCCTTCCCACGCATGGATTTTGCTTTTATTTTTTTTTAAAAGCCATTTATCACTGGATGGTGCACATTAGGTCTGGCAGGAATTGCTGGGTTTGCAACTGGCGTCTCCAGGTGAAGTAAACATATCAGTGTAGGATACCGGAGGATGTTGGTGTAATGGTGTAATGACTCACGAAGCGGTGTTTAATTCACAGATTCAGTGCAGCCTTTGCTGGGATCCTCTTTGCCATTCAAAAGCTGCAGTCAGGGGAAAGTTGCCAGAGGATATGTTGGGAGGCACACTGAGGCTGGTGCTGTTTTATTCATTGCTTTTAATGTGTAAGCCAGAGAGGAGAAAATATAAAGAAGGGGGGGGGAAGAAGCAACAGAGCCCAAAGTAAACCAAAATATGGAGGGAGGGAGGGAGGGAGGGAG
>NW_015390187.1:66934-79289 GCF_001527695.2 Protobothrops mucrosquamatus
GGGAGAGGAGGAGGGAGAGGAGGAGGGAGGAAGGGAGGGAGGGGAGCGGAGGGAAGGAGGGAGGGAGGGAGGAAGGAAGAGGAGGGTATGAGGAAGGAGAGGAGGAGGAGGGAAGGAAGGGGAGAGGAGGTGGGAGGAGGGAGGAAAGAAGGGAGGGGAGAAGGGAGGGAGGGGAAGGGAGAAGAAAGGAAAGGAGGGAGGGAGGGCAGGAAGAAGGAAAGGAAGGGGAGAAAGAAGAGAGGATTTTCACTTTATTTTGGGTTTTATTCCTATGTTGTTTTTCTTTCCCTTGCTTGGTCTTATGTTGATTTCCTTTATTATTGCCTTTTTTGTTTGTTTATTGACAACCATCAATGGATCAACATTTCATAGATATTCCCTTACAGCAGGGGTGTCAAACTCAATTTCATTGAGGGCCACATCAGCATTGCGGCGGCCCTCAGGGGGCCGGTGAGTGTGGCCAGGGTGGGTGCGGCCTACTGGGTGGGCGTGGATGGAGTGGGTGTGGCCTACTGGGTGGGTGTGGCTAGCTCTACATCGTTCATATCAAGGGTGCCTGTGGGGGCCTGGGCAGGAGTGGGACAGTTCTGAGGGTCTCTGGATGGGACCGGGGCAAGTGCCAAGGCATGGTCCATTGGAGGAGCCTCACTGTTCCTCTCAGGCCATGCATGGGGGGGGCTTATGGAGCTAAGACTGAATGAGTTTCAGCATAGATGGCCACCACAAAATTGTACATGGGCTCCCGGCCGGGCTGGGCCAGGGCTAAGGCAGAGCGGGCCGTTCCCTCACTGTTTCCAGGATGGCTTCACGGGCCACATGAAACCACTTCGCGAGCCGCATCCGGCCCCCGGGCCTTGTGTTTGACATGTCTGCCTTACAGAGAAACCGAATGACCACAGGTGAGCAAATGAGCAGTGGGAGCAAGAATGACTTCCGACTTCCTGCTGGCTTCCCCATTGAGTTTCTTTGTGGGAATCTGGCAGGAAGCAATGGAAATCTTCCTTCCTTCCTTCCTTCCTTCCTTCCTTCCTTCCTTCCTTCCTTTCTCCCTCCCTCCCTCCCTCCCTCCCTCTCCTTCCCCTTTTCCCCCTCTTCATCCCTCCCTTTCACCTTCTCCTTCCACTTTTCTTCTCCTCCTCTCCTTTTCCCCTTCCCTTCCCTTTCCAGCAGGCAGTAAGTGGCTGCTGCTAGAGAATGAGGGATTGCAAGACTGACTGGGAAACTGTCTTGGAACATTGAAAAGGAAGATCAGATGACCGCAGCAGCACAGCGGTAGCACTGAACCAGCCACAACTTCCCCTAATTTTATTCCTTCCCGGATTTGGGGCGCACATTCTGTAAGTTAGCCGATTTGTGATACCTCGGCTCAAAAACTATTGCCCTATGCCAGTGATGGCGAACCTTTTAAAGACCGAATGCCCAAACTGCAACCCAAAACCCACTTATGCATCGTCGGGTGCCGGGTGGGTGTGGTCCATTGGCTGGGCGTGGCCCATTGGCTGGGCGTGGCTGCGGTGGTAACAGCAGACTGGGTGGGACTAAAAAGTTCAATCAATCAATTCAAACTTTGCAAGATCTTTTTTTTTCCCGCGAGAAGTTGAAATTGACTGATTGATTGAACCTTTTTTTTTTTTGCACATGGCGGCGGAGGCCTAAAGCGAAAAGGTGTTATAAAACCCAGCAGCACTGAAAAAAAAATGACTTACGACATTATCTCATGACTGTTGCAGCATTCCCCTGTGGTCACGTAATCAAAATTCAGACGCTTGGAAATTGACTCCTATTTATGACCGTCGCAGTGTCCCGGGGTCAGGTGATCCCCTTTTGCAAACTTCTGACGAGCAAGGTCAACGGGGAAGCCAGTTTCACTTAACAACCGTGTTACTAACTTAACAACTGCAGTGATTCACTTAACAACTGTGGCAAGAAAGGTTGTAAAATGGGGCAAAACTTGCTTAGCAACAGAATGTCTCGCTTAGCAACAGAAAAATTCGATTGTGCTCGTAAGTCGAGGAAGTAAAAAAAAAAGATAAATAAAATAAAGGCCACTCAGAATCCTTTAGGATTGGTGTGTAGTTTTGATGTGATTATCGAAACTAAAAAAAAATAACAAAATGTGAAAAGAAAGAAAGGAAAAAAAGAAGGGAAGGAAAGAAAGGAAGAAAGAAAGGAAGGAAAGAAAGAAAGAAAAGAGAGAAAGAAAGAAAGAAAGAAAGAAAGAAAGAAAGAAAGGAAGAAAGGAAGGAAGGAAGGACGGAAGGAAGGAAGGAAGGAAGGAAGAGAAAGAAAGAAAGAAAGAAAGAAAAAAGGAAGGAAGGGAAGGAAGGAAAGAAGGGAAGGAAAGAAAGATGGGAAGGAAGGAAGAAAAGAAAGAATAGAATAGAATAGAATAGAATAGAATAGAATAGAATAGAATAGAATAGAATAGAATAGAATAGAATATGTGGAATGGAATGCAATGGAATAGAATAGAATAGAACAGAACAGAATAGAACTGGAAGGGACCTTGGAGGTCTTCTAGTCCAGCCCATATAGTCCAGTCCATATATATATATATATATATATATATATTGTATTGCCCTCCATCTGATTGGGCTTCCTACATTTTATTTTCTTATGAAAATACAAAGAAAAGCTTTAAATATACCTGGGAGGGGAGGGGGGAGGGCAACGATTACATAAGCCTTTTAAAAAAGGTGGGGGGGGAGAGAAAGGAAAACCGTTGCTAACGAATTTTCTCCTCGTTGCTTGATCTCTCGCGGCTTCTGCTGTTCTCCGTTACGGCATGTGCCATTTCTCTGAAGTGAAAACAGCTTTTTCCACTGTTGGAAACACGAAAACCACATTGCCGCACGAAGGAGACAACAGATGGGGACTTAATAACCATAGAAACGTGTGCTCATTACCTCGAGTTCGTGGTTTTTTTTCCTCCCCCTCTCTGGAAGAGAGGCGGTTTTTCCCTCCAAAATTTCACCCCCAAATGGAAATCTGAAGGCGGTTTGGCCTTTCAAGGAAGTCCTCGACTTACGGCCACAACCGTTGCTAAGCGGGGCGGTGGTGAAGTGAGCTTTGCCCCCCCCACCCTTATAGCCTTTTCCTGCCACAGTTGTTCAGGGTATCACTGCAGTCGTTAAGTTTGTCACACGGTCGTTAAGCGAATTGGACTGCCCCCCCTTGACATTGCTTGTCAGAAGGTCGCAAAAGGGGATCACGTGACCCCTTTTGCGACCTTTTGCGACCGTCGTAAATACAAGTCAGTTGCCAAGCGTCCTAATTTTGATCACCTGACCGTGAGGGATGCTGCGAAGGTCGTAAGTGTGACAAACGATCACAAGTCCCTTTTCTCAGTGCCGTTGTAATTGGAACGGTCACTAAACGAACCGCTGTACGTTGAGGACCCCCTGTACCTATTCCCCATAAGTTTAGGAATTCGTAACTGTTAGAAGAAACAAAGGTGAGATTATTATGAAAGATTTCCAAATGTATCTGCTGGATTTCCATCACTAGGTCTACAGATAGTCCTCGATTTACAACCACTTGTTTAGTGACCGTTTGAAGTTCCAACAGAACTGAAAAAAGCGGGATTATTTTTCAGACTAATGACCGTTGCATGTCCATGGTCACGTGATCAAAATTCAGACGCTCGGCAACCGGCTCGTATTTATGACGGTTTGCAGTGTCACGTGATCCCTTTTGCGACCTTCTGACAAGCGAAGTCCATGGGAAAGCCAGATTCGCTTAACGACCGTGTGACTCCCTTAACAACTGCAGCGATTCACTTAACAACGGTGGTGAGAAAGGTCGTAAAATGGAGCAAACGACTGCCTATACCTCATTCTCTCTCATTCTAAAACATAATGTCAGTTTCAATCCTTTCAACCCGCTATTTTCCATTCATGCGTTTCTCTATCGTAGCCAAAGATTTTAGCCCATTTTATCCTACGTTCTTTTGCTTGTTCTTCTTCTGTCTCCCATTTCAATCCGTATTCGGGTCCTCAACATACGACTATAACGGGGGGCAGAATTTCTGCCGCTAAGCAAAACACCTGTTAAGTGAGGCGGCCCAATTTGTGTGACCGTTTTTTGCGGCATTCGTTAAACAAATTGCCACAATCGTGAGGAGAATCTGGCTTTCCCCCACTGAGTTTGCTTGTCAGAAATTTGAAAATGATGCTGCAACCATCATTTAATTTATTTATAAAACTTACTGGCTGCCCATTTTACCACAGGGTAACTCTGGGCGGCTTACAATTACATCTTAGTTAAAACAACAACAATAACAACAAATCTAAAATCAAACCATAAATATATGCCAGTTGCCAATCACCCAAATTTTGATCATGTGACCCTGGGGATGCTGGAACAGTCGTAAGTGCGAGGACTGGACCTCAGTCATCTTTTGTCAGCGCTGTTGTGGCATTGAACGGTCGCTAAATGAACGGTTGTAATTCGAGGACTACCTGTACTGCAGAGGCTCTCTCGCTGTCAACAACCTCGGTCTTAGACATTATTTTTCCCTCCCAAATATTATCTACATATGAGCTATTTTTATATGCTGCTATCTATTTTTTCCATAGACACAAGCCAGAGATCGCCCTAAGAAAAAGACCATAATTGGATAAATTTGAATTGAGCGAATGAGTATTGATGAAAATTAATTGCCTATAAAATAAGGCACCGTTAATTGATCTCCTCTCTGTGTATAGATGCATCCCGTTTATGCTAACTCTGAAGCAAGTTTAACAATTCTGACTCCCAGCTCATTATGTATTGTCACTTCCAATTATTTGTGACCTAGTGGGCAACAGGATTCTTGGTCCACAACACTTTCTTTTCTGGTAAACTCCTTCCTTGTGTGATCAGTGACAGAGTCTAGTCTTCTTGTGTTTTTGTAGCCTCTGGTCTGATTGCCTTAGAAGAGGCGTGGGGAATGATGGCCCTTGAATAGAATAGAATATGGAATTGAATAGAATAGAATAGAATATGGAATAGAATAGAATATGGAATAGAATAGAATAGAATAGAATAGAATAGAATAGAAGGGAATAATAATAAAATATAAGAATAGAATAGAATAGAATAGAATAGAATAGAATAGAATAGAATAGAATAGAATAGAATAGAATAGAATAGAATAGAATGGAAGGGAAGGGAAGGGAATAAGAATAGAATAGAATAGAATAGAATAGAATAGAATAGAATAGAATAGAATAGAATATGAAATATGGAATATGGAATATGGAAGACTAGACTAGATTGAAATAGAATAGAATATGGAATAGAATATGGACTGGACTGGACTGGACTGGACTAGTCTAGACTAGTCTGGACTAGACTAGTCTAGACTAGACTAGAATAGAATAGAATAGAATAGAATGGAATGGAATGGAATGGAATGGAATGGAATAGAATATGGAATGGACTAGACTAGAACAGAACATAACATAACAGAACAGAACAGAACAGAACAGAATACAATAGAACAGTGATGGCGAACCTATAGCACGCGTGCGAGAGGCGGCACTCGGAGCCCTCTCTGTGGGCACACGTGTCATTGCCCCAGCCTTGCCTCCGCCCGCGACCCCCTCCTCACCAGCAACCCCCCTGGAGGAGAATTGCCCCCGAGCGTGGCCCACGCGGAGCAGCGCAGCTAAGGACATGGCAGCCAGGCAGCGTAGACAAGACTCTGCTCTCACGCCCCAACGCGCACAGTTGATGCTGCATGGTGTGGGCAGAGGGCGTGCCCGCTGTGGCGCTGCTAGGCTGCCTGGGCGATCTGCAGTGGGCCCTGGAGGCAGTGAGTGGCTCTGCGGGCAGGCAGGGTGGGGCGGAGCGAGGGCGGGGCAGGGGTGGGGCAGGGGGTGGAGCAAGGGCGGGGCCAGTTTTTGGGCACTCGGTCTCTAAAAGGTTCGCCATCACTGGAATAGAATAACAGAGTTGGAACCATTCCCCTCACCCAAGCAGGAGACCCTACACCATTTCTGACAGATGGCAGTCCAGTCTCTTCTTGAAAGCTTCCAGTGATGAAGCTTTTATGACTTGGGGACTTCAACTCCCAGAATTCCTAAGCTAGCCATGCTTTGCCTTGACCACCCGAGTCATAACAGAACAGAAGAGGCTGACCCCCTCTTATTTGTGGCAGCCCCTCAAATATTGGAAGACTGCTATCATGTCACCGTCACCTTCTGTACTTTTAGACAAAACATACCCAGTTCCCTCATTTGTTCATCATGTTTCAGCCTCCAGATGCCTTAAGTCCCACTTTAAGGGGGGAAAAGCCAGCTGGGTGACTTTGGGCCAATCACCAGGAGACGGTGAGTTCTAGTCCCACTTTAGTGAAAAAAGCCAGCTGGGTGACTTGGGACCAATCACCAGGAGATGGGTGGGACGTGAACTCACCATCTCCTAATCCAGTTTTGGTCACCACGATGTAAAAAAGATGTTGAGACTCTAGAAAGAGTACAGAGAAGAGCAACAAAGATGATCAGGGGACTGGAGGCTAAAGCATATAAGGAAAGGCTGCTGGAATTGGGTATGTCTAGTTTAATGAAGAGAAGGATGAGGGGGGACATGATAGCAGTCTTCCAATATCTCAGGGGCTGCAACAAAGAAGAGGGAGTCAAGCTATTTTCCAAAGCGCCTGAAGGCAGGACAAGAAGCAACGGATGGAAACTAGTCAAGGAGAGAAGCAACCTAGAACTAAGGAGAAACTTCCTGACACTTAGAGCAATTAACCAGTGGAACAACCTGCCTCCAGAAGCTGTCAATGCTCCAACACTGGAAGTTTTTAAGAAGAAACTGGACAGCCATTTGTCCGAAATGGTATAGGGTTTCCTGCCTGAGCAGGGGGTTGGACTCGATGACCTCCAAGGTCCCTTCCATCTTTATCATTATTATTATTAACAATAACAATAACAATAACAATAACAATAATAATAATAATATTGGCAAAAGTCCCCAGCCAACATGGGGCATGCAGAATTTTCCAGTAGATTTCTCGGTGAAATTCAAAGTGTTTTTTTTTTAAGCTTTAAAGTCCTACATGGCTTAGAAGCTTGAGAGTTTCAGAACATGGTTTTCCGTAGCGTCTTCCAGAAAACACACACACTCCGTTTTCGCTGTCTTCCAGACTCCGTTGTAACTGGAGGACATCCAGAATTTATTTGATGAATTGGACGAGCCTCACCATGTCTTATGTTTGTGCCTCTCCATCTTATTTATTTTGATTTTCACCCTAATTTCAGTTAATGATGTTTTCTGTTTACCGTGGATGCTTCATTTCCTCCACTATATGTTTATTGTCGTTAAACATCGGAAGACTTAGAAGATTATGGCCAAATAAACTGTGCCAGTTTAATAAATAAATGATAAATAAATAAATAGGTATCCGAAATAACCTACCTTTTAGCTTCAGAGGATTATTTTCTTGGATGGAGCCTCTCCTTACCTACTTTCTATCCAAAATAACACATGCCCCTGACTTTATTTATTAGATCAGATTTTGATGTGTTTTTATCAGAGAGGGCTGTAAAGCACTGTGAAGCGTTATATAAGTAGTAGTAGTAGTAGTAGTAGTAGTAGTAGTGGTGGTGGTGGTGATGATGATGATGATGATGATGATGATGATGATGATAATAATAATAATAATAATAATAATAATAATAATAATAATAATAATAATAATAATAATAAAAGTTGGAAGGGACCTTGAAGGTCATCTAGTCCAACCCCCTGCTCAGGCAGGAAACCCTATACCATTTCAGGCAAATGGCTGTCCAGTCTCTTCTTAAAAACTTCCAGTGTTGGAGCATTCACTGCTTCTGGAGGCAGGTTGTTCCACTGGTGAATTGTTCTAACTGTCAGGAAGTTTCTCCTTAGTTCTAGGTTGCTTCTCTCCTTGATCAGTTCCTTGAGGACTTTCCCTGCCCAGGAGCGCCACGCATGCGTGGTTCCGCCCCCTGCGCCGGCTGAGGCGTAGCTGGCAAGCGGCAGAGACGGAGCAGGCCGACCACCAGCTGGCCCAGCCCAAGGGAGGTAAGGCACTCGCCAGAAAAGGGGGGAAAAAATGGCGGTCAAAAAAAATGGAGGACAAAAAAAATGGCGGACAGCCTTGCTTAGCGACCCCCGTGAAATGGTCGATCGACCCCAAATGGGGTCGCGACCCATAGGTTGAGAACCGCTGCTCTTGAGGAAGTCCTCTTTTTTCAGTGCCACTGTGACTTCGAACGGACACCAAATGAACAGTTGTAAGTCGAGGATACATGGATTACTCTCCCCTCTCTTTTTTGTCACTTGCGAATTGCACTTTTTTCAGCCGAAAAGAGAGAGACCATTTTCAAATTTGCACCCGCTGGAAAAGGGGAAAAAATGGTGGGCAAAAAAAATGGCGGACAAAAAAAATGGCGGACAGCCTTGCTTGGCGACCCCCATGAAATGGCCGATCGACCCCAAATGGGGTCCCGACCCACAGATTGAGAACCACTGAAGTAGATATACCCAATTCCAGCAACCGTTCCTCATATGTTTTAGCCTCCAGTCCCGTAATCATCTTTGTTGCTCTTCTCTGCACTCTTTCTAGACTGAGTCTCAACCTCTTTTTTACATCGTGGTGACCAAAACTGTACGACCATTGGACGACCAATTGTTCTACCTGTCAGGAAGTTTCTCCTTAGTTCCAGGTTGCTTCTCTCCCTGATGAGATTCCATCTGTTGCTTCTTGTCCTGTCCTCAGGTGCTTTGGATAATAGCTTGACTGCCTCTTCTTTGGGGCAGCTCCTGTGATATTGGAACACGGCTATCACGGCTCCTTCCGCCTTGCCAGAAAGTTTACTTTTTCGTCCTCTACAATCCTGGCTTGCGGCGTCTGCCTCCTCGGTGACCTAGTTTCTCTCTCGGAGGGTTAAGCTCTCCCCATGGTACGTGGCANGTTCCCGGCCTTCAGAAACCCTGGTGCTACCTCCATCTCCTTCACGGCGGGTGCCGCCTTTTAGCAGCTCAAACCATATTCCACTAAATTAGAGCCACGTTGATTTAGACAATTACTGGGTCAATCGCGCCTCCAATTCTGGGTGTCACGCCGAGATAACAGCCGCTGGGGTGGGAGGGGGGGTGTGGGGGGAGGGGGGGAGCAGAGAGAATTGGGGGGGGGGAAGGAAAGGAAAGAAATAGTGGACAGCCGGAGTGGTGAGCTGCAATCTGCGAAGTTGTGATTTTCACCGGGGGAAAAAAAAGGTAAAATAACGGCCTCCGAAGGGCGAAGGATAAATTATGTGTTGGGATATTTTGAGAATTCAGACAGGAGAGGAGGGAATTGAGGACAGTCCTTGAACCCCTGACCCAGCTCCCCGGGATGACTTCATCACACTCCGGCTTGGGTCTGCCTAGCTTCCTCCATCAAGATCACAGATAGTCCTCGGTTTACAACTGTTCGTTTAGTGACTGTTCAAAGTTACAATGGCACCGAAAAAAGGGAGGTAGGACCGTGTCCTGATTCCGATAGATGAGGCCAGTGAAAACAGAACTCCAAGGCAGGAGGTTTCCTTCAATTAACCAGTGGAACAACCTGCCTCCAGAAGCTGTGAATGCTCCAACACTGGAAGTTTTTAAGAAGAGACTGGACAGCCATTTGTCTGAAATGGTGTAGGGTTCCTGCCTGAGCAGGGGGTTGGACTAGATGACCTCCAAGGTCCCTTCCAACTTTATTATTATTATTTATTGGTGGCAAAGTATCGGCAGGATCAAAAGTGAAACCAAGACTGAAGTTCCCTCCCAAAGGTTACAAGGTTACAAAGTTGAATTTCCCACCCCAGTAATATGTCCTAAATCACATTCCCCAATAAACTACTTTGGCAGGCAACGGAAGACTCAGCCCGCTAAAACCCTGGTAGCAATGACCTTGGTTCCCAGGGGACAATTTATTGTTTAGCCTAACCTTAAAGCCCCGGCAGCAATGACCTTGGTTTGGGACAATTTATTTAGTCTAACCTTAATAATAATAATAATAATAATAATAATAATAATAATAACAACAACAACAACAACAACAACAACGATGATGCCAAATCCAGTCTGAACATCTGGCTGACTGTGCGATTATTATTATTAATAATAATAATAAAGTTGGAAGGGATCTTGGAGGTCATCTAGTCGAGCCCCCTGCTCAGGCAGGAAAGCCTATACCAGTGATGGGGAACCTTTTAGAGACTGAGTGCCCAAACTGCAACCCAAAACCCACTTATGTATGGTTGGGAGCTGGGAGGGCGTGACCCATTGGGTGGGCGTGGCCAATTCGGTAGGTGTGGTCAATTGGGTGGGCGTGTGGCCCATTGGGTGGGCATGGCTGCGGTGATAAGGGCAGACTGGGTGGGACTAAAAAGTTCGATCAATCAATTCCAACTTTGCGAGATCTTTTTTTTCCCCGCGAGAAGTTGAAATTGATTGATTGAATGAATCTTTTTTTTTTTTGAACACGGCGGTGGAGGCCTAAGACTGGGGCAACGGCGCGCGTGCCCACAGAGAGGGCTCTGCGTGCCACCTCTGGCACACATGCCATAGGTTCGCCACCACGGGCCTATACTATCTCAGACAAATGGCTGTCCAGTCTCTTCTTTAAAACTTCCAGTGTTGGAGCATTCACCGCTTCTGGAGGCAGGTTGTTTGACTGGTTAATTGTTCTAACTGTCAGGAAGTTTCTCCTTAGTTCCAGGTTGCTTCTCTCTTTGATTAGTTTCCACCCCTTTGCTTCTTGTCCTGCCCTCAGGTGCTTTGGAGAATAGCTTGACTCCCTCTTCATTGGGGCAGCCGCTGAGATATTGGAACACAGCTATCATGTCCCCCCTCATCCTTCTCTTCATTAGACACACCCAATTCCAGCAACCATTCCTTATACGTTTTAGCCTCCAGTCCCCTGATCATCTTTGTTGCTCTTCTCTGCACTCTTTCTAGAGTCTCAACATCTTTTTTACATCGGCAGCAATGACCTTGGTTCCCACGGGACAATTTATTGTTTAGCCTAACTTTAAAACCACTCATCCCGCCTCCCATACTGCGGAAAGCGAAAAAGCAGCAGAAATGGCTTCAGCCAGAAACATTGCAGTGTTGACAGACCATTTTGGACACTTAGGACCGTTGCAGCGTCCCCCGTGGTCACGTGATTCAAAATTTAGGGGACCGTTTGAAGTTACAGCAGCACTGCAAGAAGTGACTTAAAACAGTTTTTCACCCTTACGACCGTCGCAGCCATCCCCGGGGTCACGTGATCAAAATCCAGAGGCTTGGCAACTGGTTCGTATTTATGACGGTCGCAGTGTCCCGGGGTGCAGGTCACCTTTTGCAACCTCCTGACGAGCAAAGTCAAAGGGGGAAACCAGTTTCACTTAACAACCGTGTCACTAACTTAAGAGCCGCAGGGATTGGTTTGACTTATTTATTATTTATTTATTATTTATTATTTAGATTTATATCCCGCCCTTCTCCTCGTAGGACTCAGGGCGGCGGACAATCAATTAAAATACACAAATAACAATACAGATTTAAAATTAATTAAAAGGAATATTAAAAAATTGTCCAATTTAAAATATTGATTAAAACCCCTCTAAAAATTACCCTAGACTTGACGACTGTGGCAAGAAAGGTTGTAAAACAGAGCAAAACTCACTTAACAACTGTCTTGCTCAGCAACAGAAATTTTGGGCTCAGTTGCGTTCGTAAGTCGAGGATTGCCTGTGCTGGGGAAAGAAGGGGAAATAGAAGTATAGCGTTTCCTGCTTGAGCAGGGGGTTGGACTAGAAGACCTCCAAGGTCCCTTCGAACGCTCTTGTTCTGTTATTCTGTTCCTTATGACCACAACTGACCACAACGTTTCCATTGCTAAGCAAGACCGCCGTTAAGTGAGTCTCGCCCTGTTTTACGACCTGTCTGGCCACAGTGGTTAAGCGAATCACGGCAGGTCTTAAGGGAGACAGGCGATCATTAAATGAATCTGTCTTCCCCCTTCGACTTTGCTCTTTGGAAGCCGGCTAGGAAGGTCGCAAAAGGGGGGCCACGTGGCCCTGGGACGCTGCACCCATCGGAAATGCGGGTTGCCAAGGGCCCCGATTCTGATCACGTGACCCTGGGGAGGCTGCAAGGGTTGTCGGTGTGAAAACGGGTCATAAGTCGCTTTTTTCAGTGCTGTTGTAACTTCCGTGTACGTTGTAGTTGAGGTCTGCCTGTAGATCAGCAGGATGATGTCTCCAATCAGGAGACATTACCCCAAAGTCTCTGGGGTGCCTGTCAAAAGGGAGTATTCTTTCTTTCTTTCTTTCTTTCTTTCTTTCTTTCTTTCTTTCTTTCTTTCTTTCTTTCTTTCTTTCTT
>NW_015390187.1:79851-96057 GCF_001527695.2 Protobothrops mucrosquamatus
TTCTTCTTTTTGAATTGTAAAGCATGTTCAATGAAACACATCAATGCAGTCGGATTGATCCACAATGCCCTGATTTCTTGAACGATTGGCTTCCACTGGATCCTGCTGGGATTCAGTCTCTGCAGGGCCTGAAGATGAAGCAATATTAAGCCAAGGGAGGTGCAAAACCAGAGAGCAGTAGTCCTCTACTTATGACTGCAATTGGGGGCCAGCCTTTCCATTGCTAAGCAAAGCAGCTGCTAAGTGAGTTGTGTCTGATTTTACGGCCTTTTTTGCCGCTGTTGTTAAACGAAACACTGCAGTTGTTAAGTGAATCACGCAGACGTGAAATGGATCCAGTTTTCCAGTTTCCTCTTTGCTGGTTGGGAGTTGGCTGGGGAGGCCACAAATGGCGATCAGATGACCTCAGAATGCTTCAGCCATCTTAAATTCATGCCAAGTCTCTGAATGTTGACCACCTGACCTTCCTGCAACGGCCGTACGTGTGAGGACCAGTCGCAAGTCACCTATTCCAGTGATGTTTTAACTTCAAACAGTCACTAAACAAGTGGTTGTAAGTCCAGAAAAGTCCAGAACGACTTGTACCAGGGCCCCTGAATTCAAGTAAGCCTCCTTAGTAGTTTTTTTAGGCCTTTGAAGAGATGCTGGCTTAGGAGTTAACCTAAATCAGGGGTAGGCCACCTTGGCTCTTTTATGACTCGTGGACTTCAACTCCCAGAATTCCTGAGCCAGCCTGGCTCAGCTTAGAAACCTCTCCTTTTTACCTCAGCATGGCTGGCTCAGGAATTCTGGGAGTTGAAGTCCATGAGTCATAAAAGGGCCAAGGTGGCCTACCCCTGGTATAGGGCTTCCTGCCTGAGCAGGGGGTTGGCCTAGAACAGAGGTAGGCAACCTTGGCTCTTTTATGACTCATGGACTTCAACTCCCAGAATTCCTCAGCCAGCATGGGGGAACTATGGCCCCCTCATGACTCGTGGACTTCAACTCCCAGAATTCCTGAGCCAGCATGGCTCAGCTTGGAAACCTCTCCCTTTCCCCTCAGCATGGCTGGCTCAGGAATGCTGGGAGTTGAAGTCCACGAGTCATAAAAGAGCCAAGGTTGCCTACCCCCGACCTAAATCAAGACTTTATTTTTAAAGCAGAATTAGGAAATTACTAAACACAGAAACTGACTTGTGCTGACGCCTGCTCTCTTAACAGTGTATTCTCACCATAAGCAGAGTCAGAATCGAGTTGATTGGCATTTGACGTCATTCTCAAGAGCAAAGTCAGCTGGGAAGCTGGCAGGAAGTTGCAATCCCATGAGGTCCTCACTTAATGACCCATGTCATTCTTGCTATACAACCGCAACCGGAATTGCCAGAGTTGCCACTGATAAGCGACAGGCCACATCATGTCACACTTTATGACTGGGTTGCTTAGTGACAGAGTTCCCGGTCACAATTGCCATAACCTGAGGATTACCTATATCACTCTAGCCGTCTCTAAAAATCCGTGACGGTAGTGAATTCTAATCCCGTTCAGTCACGGAAGCCCACCAATGGACTTTGGACCACCCACTCAGCCCAACAGCCAATTAGGTATAGTGGGGAAGGGGCTGCAACAGGAACTAGGAGATCTGGGTTCTAGTCCCTCCTCAGTCAAACAACCCCATTGGCTGATTTTGGGCCAGTCCCTCCCTTGCAGCCCGAGAACCAATCAGGAGTAAAGGGAAGGGGCTGGACTAGGAGGGGGAAGATCAGAGTTCTAGTCCTACCTCAGTCAAAGAACCTCATTGGCTGATTTTGGGCCAGTCCCTCCCTCGCAGCCCGAGAACCAATCAGGAGTAATGGGAAGGGGCTGGATTAGGAGGGGGAAGATCTGGGTTCTAGTCTCTCTTTAGTCCCAGAAGATTTATGAGGGGACTCTCCTGGGACTCTCCAAATCTCTCAAAATCACCATCCTGAACTCCATAAAGTCCACATTTAATTCTAACAAATAAAATTCCATAGTTCCATGGCAAAGGACAGTCCGTGGGCCTTTGAAGGACACTAATCTGCAGCGCCCAGCCTCTCTCTACTTTGGCCAGATGTTGTAAATCATTCCCATCTGGAGAGCTGCAAAGATTAAAATGTAATTATTACAAGGCAGTGACTTGAGTATCAATGCATGGACTAGCTTCAGCAGCAGGGCTATCAGAATTCAGGCAGTCCTGACGCTGAATGGACTTTGCAGACTCTGGAATAAGATGAGGGCTGTTTCAGGCAATGTATTTATTTATATCTTGCATTTATTTTTTATTTTTTTTATATTAACTACCCAAGGTGGTGAACCTATCTAATGCTCCTTCTTCTTCCTATTTTCCCCACAACAACAAGCCTGTGAGGTAGGTTGGGATGAGAGAGGGATACTGGTCCAAAGTCACCCAGCCAGCTTTCATGCTTAACGCAGAACTAGAATTCCCAGTTTGCTGGTAATTGGCCCAAAGTCACCCAACTGGTTTTCATGTCTAAGTCAGGACTAGAACTTACTGTTTCCTGGTGATTGGTCCAAAGTCACCCAGCTGGCTTTCATGCCTAAGGCGGGACTAGAATTCACAGTCTCCGGGTGATTGGTCTAAAGTCACCCAGCTGGCTTTCGTTTCTAAGGCGGTACTAGAACTCACCGTCTCCTGGTGACTGGTCCAAAGTCACCCATCCGACTTTCATGTCTAAGGCAGAACTAGAACTCACTGTCTCCGGGTGATTGGTCCAAAGTCACCCAGCTGGCTTTCATGTCTAAGGTTAACGACCTGTATGACTTACGGCCAAAATTCCCGGCTCAATGACGCTCGTAAGTCGAGGACCACTTGCATTTTGAACCCCCTCGCACAATCTCACCTTGTCCCAGGTTAGAACGAACCGAGCTATTTCTGCAAAAGGTGTCCAATTTTGCACAGCGCTCTTTCCTTTCTCTGCTGGTGGACGATCACTTGACCATGAGCCAGCTGTGTGCAGCAGCAAGCTAAAAAGCGAATACAATCCTGGGTTGCATAAACAGAGGCATAGAATCAAGATCACGTGAAGTACTAGTACCGCTTTATAAAGCCCTAGCCTAGTGAGACCACACTTGGAATACTGCAGCCAATGTTGGCCATCATATCACAAAAAAGGTGTTGAGACTTTGGAAAAAGTTCAGAGAAGAGCAACTAAGATGATCAAAGACCTGGAGGCTAAAACGTACGAAGAACAGCTGCGGGACTTGGGTTTGACCAGTCTAAAGAAAAGAAGAAATAGGGGAGACATGATAGCAGTGTTCCAGTATTTGAGGGGCTGCCAGTATTTGAGGGGGGTCAGGTTGTTCACCAAAGCACCAGAGGAAAGGACGAGAAACTATAGATGGAAACTAATCAAGGAGAGAAGCAACCTGGATCTAAGGAGAAACTTCCTGACAGTGAGGACAATCAACCAGTGGAACCGCTTGCCACCAGAAATCGTGGGCGCTCCATCACTGGAAGTTTTTAAAAAGAGACTGGACATTCACCTGTCTGAGATGGTATAGGTCAGTGGTGGCGAACCTATGGCACGGGTGCCAGAGGCGGCACTCAGAGCCCTCTCTGTGGGCACGCATGCCGTCGTCCCAGTCCTAGGCCTTCAGCTGGGTTTTATAAAACCTTTTCACTTTAGGCCTCCACCGCCGTGTTCAAAAAAAAAAAAAAGGTTCAATAATCAGTCAATTTCAACTTCTCGTGGGGAAAAAAAATCTTGCAAAGTTGGAATTGATTGATTGAACTTTTTAGTCCCACCCAGTCTGCCGTTACCACCGTAGCCACGCCCAGCCAATGGGCACGCCCACCCAATGGGCCACACCCACCTGGCACCCGCCGATGCATAAGTGGTTTTGGGTTGCAGTTTGGGCACTCGGTCTCTAATAGGTTCGCCATCACTGATATAGGTTCTCCTGCTTGAGCAGGAGGTTGGACTAGAAGACCTCCAAGGTCCCTTCTAACTCTGTTATTCTATTCTATTCTATTCTATTCTATTCTATTCTATTCTATTCTATATTCCATCCTATATTCCATTCCATTCTATAATCTATTCTATTCTATTAAAAAAAAATCAGCCGCCAAATTCATGTTTAAATAAGCACGCCAATGAGGAATGTCGTTCCTCTCCGAGTTGGCAATTCCAGATTGATTTCTCTCCTAAAATATGCACTGGGGGGGGGGGAGAGGGAGTTCATTTAAAAAACAAAAAAAACCCAACCTGAAAAACGTATGTGCGGGCACATACAAACAAGATAATTGCACTTCAGGATTTCCGTGAGTTGCGGAGGTCAGGTGCCTGTTCGAATCCTGCCGGTGCCTTGACCTTGGGTGTCAAGAATTGTCAGCCTCCTCAAATCCACCTCTTCCGCCTCTTCTGCCCCCTCTTAATGCGGCATTTCCCTCGGGAGGCAATCAAATCTTCACCTGAATGTTTATTTCTAAGGCAGAGCGTCAAAATATGTTAATGGGGCAGGTTTGTAATTATGCATTTAAAAGCAGAGGGAGGTGGGGCAGCTGAGTGGGGAGGAGAAGAGGAAGATTGCTTGGATGGAGACGGCAGGAGCCAGTTCTGGGGTCCAAAGTCACCGAATCTTAGAGGTGAACGGGACCCTTAAGGTCATGTAGTCCAGCCCTTCCCAGCTCGGGGCAGTTTACCCTTTGTCTGAGCTTGGTTTGGCAAAGTAAATTAGCTCTGTTTATTCGAGTGTCACATTGCTCTTGTCTGGAAGTTGTTTCTTTTTTACCCTCAGCATACAATTCAAAACTGCCTTGTTGAAATTTAAGACTATTCTTCTATATCTTAGTTAATATATTTTCAATTACGCCGGTTCTAAGACCTTATGGTCTGCAGTTATAAGTCAGTCAATCAGTCAGTCAGTCAATCAATCAATCTCAATCAATTCATGCCTTGCATTCTGATCTGATTGTGAAAAGCTATTGGCTTTTTTTTAAAATCCTTTGTTCATTTATTGATTGATTAGACCAGGGGTAGTCAACCTTGGCTCTTTTATGACTCGTGGACTTCAACTCCCAGAATTCCTGAGCCAGCTGTGCTGGCTCAGGAATTCTGGGAGTTGAAGTCCACGAGTCATAAAAGAGCCAAGGTTGACTACCCCTGGATTAGACCTATCTCACCTTTATAAGTAATGCAAGATGGGAACATACCTAATACTCCCTCCTCCTATTTTCTCCACAACGACAACCCTGTGAGGTGGGTTGTGCTGAGAGAGAAGGATTGGACCATAGTCACCCAGTTGGCTTTTATGCTGAAGGAGAGACCATCACTTGTCTCCTGGTGATTGAACTAAAGTCACCCAGCTGGCTTTCATATATAAAGTGGGACTAGAACTCACTGTCTCCTGGTGATTGGCCCAAAGTCAACCAGCCCGCTTTCATGGCTAGGGTGGGACTAGAACTCACCCTCTCCTGGTGATTGGCCCAAAGTCAACCAGCCCGCTTTCATGGCTAGGGTGGGACTAAAACTCCCGTCTCCTGGTGATTGGCCCAAAGTCAACCAGCCAGCTTTCATGGCTAAGGTGGGACTAGAACTCCCAGTCTCCTGGTGATTGGCTCAAAGTCAACCAGCCAGCTTTCATGGCTAAGGCAGGACTAAACTCCCAGTCTCCTGGTGATTGGCCCACAGTTACCCAACTGACTTTCATGGTCACATTCTTCCCCTTTATAGCCTAGTGCCTTAACCACTAAACCAAACTGTCTCATATTGTGCAGATTTCTACCCAGAATCCCCTCAAATAGTAACAAATCAAAATGGGTCTTGCTCTGAAACCTGTAGTTTTCGATAGAAATACTCCATGGTTTACAACCACTCATTCAACGACCCGTTGAAGTTCACCAGCGCTGAACAAGAAGTGGTATCAACCCGTCCTTGCACTTACGACCATCGTAGCATCCCCACAGATCACAATCTGTGCACTTAGCAACTAGCATATATATCTATGATAATTGCAGCATCCTGGAGTCATGTGATCTACCCAGCCAGCTTCCAACATGCAATGTCAATTAACAACCATGTGATTAATTTAATGACTAGGGCAAAAAAAGGATGCAAAACTGGGTACAGTCACATGTTGTCTCATTTAATGGCCGCATTGCTTAGCCATGGACGTTCCTCTCCCAATTGTGTTCCTAAGTCTAGAACTCTCTCTATTTGAAAAACAAATTAGGCGAGACCTGGATCAAAAACAGTAACTGTGAGAGGAACCTTGGGGTCCTAGTGGACGATCACTTAAACGTGAGCCAGCCGTGTGCGGCAGCAGTCAAAAAGGCTAATACAATCCTGGGTTGTATAAACAGAGGCATAGAATCAAGATCACGGTTGCTGGAATTGGGTATGTCTAGTTTAATGAAGAGAAGGACGAGGGGGGACATGATAGCAGTCTTCCAGTATCTCAGGGGCTGCCCCAAAGAAGAGGGAGTCAAGCTATTCTCCAAAGCGCCTGAAGGCAGGACAAGAAGCAACGGATGGAAACTAATCAAGGAGAGAAGCAACCTAGAACTAAGGAGAAACTTCCTGACAGTGAGAACAATTAACCAGTGGAACAACCTGCCTCCAGAAGCTGTGAATGCTCCAACATTGGAAGTTTTTAAGAAAAGACTGGACAGCCATTTGTTTGAAATGGTATAGGGTTTCCTGCCTGAGCAGGGAGTTGGACTAGATGACCTCCAAGGTCCCTTCCAACTTTATTATTATTATTATTATTATTATTATTATTATTATTATTATTATTATTATTATTATTATTATTATTATTATTATTATTATTATTACTTTATAAAGCCTTGGTAAGGCCACACCTGGAATACTGCATCCAGTTTTGGTCACCACATTACAAAACAGATGTTGAGACTTTGGAAAAAGTACAGAGAAGAGCAACTAAGATGATTAAAAGCCTGGAGACTAAAACATATGAAGAACGGTTGCAGGATTTGGGTATGGCCAGTCTAGAGAAAAGAAGGACTAAGGGGGACACGCTAGCAGTATTCCAGTATTTGAGGGGCTGCCACAAAGAAGAGGGGTGTCAACTTATTTTCCAAACAACGGATGGAAACTAATCAAGGAGAGAAGCAACCTGGAATTAAGAAGAAACTTCCTAACAGTGAGAACAATTAATCAGTGGAACTTCTTACCTTCAGAAGTTGTGGATGCTCCATCACTGGAGGCTTTTCAGAAGAAACTGGACAGCCACTTGTGTGAAGTGTTAGGGTCTCCTGCTTGACTAGAGGGTTGGACTAGAAGACCTCCAAGGTCCCTTCCAGCTCTATTCTGAATGTATTATAACCACTGTTGTCTCTACAATCTTCTCTACCTTAGATGGAACGGACCAAGCTGATTCAACCATTTGCTGTTGGAGATGGTTTCTAAAAACTCATAATTATGCCTTCTTTTGGGTTTAGCACACTTTTCCTTAAAATGGATTAAACTGGATTCGGGGCCTCAGTTTCTCTAATGCATCTATGCCGATACTTTTCAAATTCCATCTTTGATACCTTCAAAAGAGGTGGTTGAGCCCATACAGGTAGTCCTCTATTTACAACAGTTTATTGGGGGGGGGTTAGACTAGAAGGGGGCTGGACTAGAAGACCTCTGAGTCCCTTCCAATTCTGTTATTCTGTTTAGTGACCGTTCGAAGTTACAAAGCATTGGAAAAAGTGACTTATGACCATTTTTCACACGACCCGTGCAGTATCCCCATGGTCATGTGATCAAAATTCAGACACTTGGCAACGGACTCATATTTACGACGGTTGCAGTGTCCCAAGGTCATGTGATCCTGACAAGCAAAGTCAATGGGGAGGCCAGATTCACTTAACAACGGGGTTACTAACTTAACAATTGAAGCGCTTCACTTAACATGTGTGACAGGAAAGGTCATCAAAGGGGGCAAAATTCACCTCACTGACTCGCTTAGCAGCAAAAATGTTGGTCTCAATTGTGGTCGTAAGTCGAGGACTGCCTGTCTTTCTCTAGCCCTTTCCCTGCCTTTCTCATGAAATGTGAGGAAGAGACGGTGAATTTCCCCACCATGTATTTCTCTTTCCAAAGAGGCTGAGAGACATCACAGTATCTTTAATTCATGGTCCTCCAGATATATTTCTGGCCTACTCGGTTAGGCCTGAGTCATCATTCTCTTTCCAGTCTCACTTGCTGAGGAAACATAGTTCATTTTAAAAAATAGATCTTCTCTGTGCGGGAGATGAAGTCAAGCTCTTTACAGAGCAGGTGGGGAAAAAAGAAGCTGTTTCTTCAGCTGTTGTTAGAGGCACACAACTTAAAAATGACCACAGGCCTGAGTGTGGAGCTAGCTAAATTCTAGGAGGCAGGGGGGCTTTCAGCCTCATTGTGAATAATCTGGATCAGGGGGTCTCCAAACTTGGCAAGATTAAGACCACACCTGGAATTCTGCAGCCAGTTTTGGTCACCATATCACAAAAAAGATGTTGAGAGTTTGGAAAAAAAAATCCAGAGAAGAGCAACTAAGATGCTCAAAGGCCTGGAGACTAAAACATACGAAGAATGGCTGCAGGACTTGGGTTTGGCTAGTCTAAAGAAAAGAAAAGGCTAGACAGTCACTTATCTGAGATGGTATGTTCTCCTGCTTAAGTGGGGGGCTGGACTAGAAGACCTCCAAGGTCCCTTCCAGCTCTATTCTATTATTAAACTTGTGGACTTCAACTCCCAGAATTCCTCAGGCAGCCATGTTGCACTGAAGTCCACAAGTATTAGATTAGGGAACTCCAAATGCCAGGCTAGTTGAGGAATTCTGGGAATTTGAGGTCCACAAGTTGTCAAGTTTGGTGTCCTCTAATCTAGATAGCTACTGTTCTCTTGGGGCAGAAAGAGTGGTTTTTTAAAAGAAAAAAAAAAACCCCAGGGTTTTTTCAAACTACATCTGACGGCACAGGCAATTTTCCATGCTAGTTTTGCCTCTTGATCAGAAATTTCAAGATTTATTTTTATTTTGTAACCAAAAGGTTCCACAGTCTGAAAACATTTGACTTAGAATCAGGTCTTTCAAGCAAACTTTAAGATCTGTGAATTCCCTGGCCACCATTGGTGGACTTCATCTCCCAGCATTCCTTCGGCTTGGTAGACTTCAATTCCCAGAATTCCCCAGCCAGCATACTTCTTAGAGGTATCTGAAATGGATCGAGAAACATAATGGACACCATACACAAATGGGAGGTTTATAAGGGAGGATAAAATATTTACCTGTTGTCACCCAAGTGGGCAACGCCTTCGTTTGCACAGTGAGAAAAAAATTCCTTTGTCCTCCAGCACTACAAAGCCCATTGTTCTCTGCCAACTGAGATGACCTCATGGAAAACTAAACACATGGATAACAGAAGAGGAGTCTGAAATTTCTTCCTCTGACTGAAACTTGACCTAAAGAGCAAAGAGGGATATGATAGGTCTTTCTGAAGTATTTGCAAGGAAATCATACAAAAAACATAGCCTATTTCCTGTAGTAGTTCAGATGCTGGCGTAGAAACCAGGAGACAGTGAGTTCTAGTTCCGCCTTAGGCCTGAAAACCGGCTGGGTGACTGAGTCAATCATCAGGAGATGGTGAGTTCTAGTTCCGCCTTCGGCATGAAAACCGGCTGGGTGACTGAGCCAATCATCAGGAGATGGTGAGTTCTAGTTCCGCCTTAGGCCTGAAAGTCAGCTGGGTGACTTTGCAATCATCAGAAGACAGTGAGTTCTAGTCTTGCCTTAGGCATGAAAAGTGGCTGGGTGACTGAATCAATCATCAGGAGATGGTGAGTTCTAGTCCCGCCTTAGGCATGAAAACCGGCTGGGTGACTTTAGGCCAATCACCAGGAGACAGTGAGTTCTAGTCCCGCCTTAGGCATGAAAACCAGCTGGGTGACTGAGTCAATCATCAGGAGATGGTGAGTTCTAGTCCCGCCTTAGGCCTGAAAGTCAGCTGGGTGACTTTAGCCCAATCACCAGGAGACAGTGAGTTCTAGTCCCGCCTTAGGCATGAAAACCAGCTGGGTGACTGAGTCAATCATCAGGAGATGGTGAGTTCTAGTTCCGCCTTAGGCCTGAAAGTCAGCTGGGTGACTTTGGGCCAATCATCAGAAGACAGTGAGTTCTAGTCTTGCCTTAGGTATGAAAAGTGGCTGGGTGACTGAGTCAATCATCAGGAGATGGTGAGTTCTAGTTCCACCCAAGGCACAAAAGCTGGCTGATTGACCGACTGATTGTTGTTGTGGCGAAAACAGGAGGAGGACGTGTGTCGGATATCTTTGCTGCCTTAAGTTGTTGTAAAAATAAAAAGGCAGAGTAGAAATAAATAAATGTAATTCCATCTATGGCGAGGGCTTGGGGTAGCCTCGCTCTGGTTTGACTTTTCTGGAAGGGCTTTCAGAAGATAAAACTCAAGAACTCTGAAATCCGTCAAAGCTTTTCCCGGGGCTAATAGTGGAACGCAATGCAGCTTTCCAATCGTTTCCACGCACGCCCCAATTATCATCTTTTCAATTATTCTATTTAATGGATTCCTAACCCGCTTTTGAGGGCATGTTGTCCTCCCAACGTTGCCTGTTTACCAGGAGTTTTAATATGCTTAAAAAAAAACAGGACAATTACAATATGCCATTAAGTGAAAATCATTAAATTGGAACCAGCAGCAGCGTAAAGCACTCGGAGCAGAGCAGATGAGCCAAATGCAGCCTGGAATTTAAAAAAAAAAATATCTTGAAGGAAACCGAAGTCAGAGAACCATAGAGATTTCCTCCGGTAGAGAGAAAATATGTGTCTTCTGACTAAATTATGGGCTTTAAAAAAAACAAAAAACCCCACACAACTTCAAAACATGGATCTCAAGGCAGAAAGAATACATTGTGGGACCAATTTGCTTCTCTCTGGATCAGTATTTCTCAACTTCAGCAACTTTAAGATGTGTGGACCGCAACTCCCAGAATTCCCACAAGTGCTGGTTGGGGAATTCTGGGAGTTGAAGTCCACAAATGTGGGCTGGGCAACGATAGCCAAATCTGTCACTTAGATTCTGCCTCAGCAGCCTTTTCTCTAAAAAAAACAGCCGAGTCCCAAGATCATTTATACATTTTACTGAAATTTTTCAAGGTCTCTCTATGAAAAAGGAGAACTCGGAAGAGGTCAAAATTTCCTTTTATACAGGTAGGCCTTGCAAAGAAGCTGAAGAAACAGTGGACCACCTGGTAAGCTGCTGCAAGAAGATCGCACAGACTGACTACAAGCAGCGGCATGACAAAGTAGCAACAATGGTGCATTGGAAGATTTGCAAGAAATATCATTTGCCTGTAAGCAAGGACTGGTGGGATCATAAAATAGAGAAAGTCATAGAAAATGATAAAGTTAAACTGCTCTGGGACTTCAGAATTCAAACAGACAAGCACCTGCAACATAACACCCCGGACTTAACAATTGTCGATAAGAAAGACAAAAAAGTCTGGATAGTGGACGTGGCAGTGCCTGGAGACAGCAGAATAGACGAGAAAGAATTGGAGAAGATCACAAAATACAGAGACCTACAAATAGAAATAGAAAGACTGTGGCAAAAGCAAGCAAAGGTAGTACCAATAGTCATAGGCGCCTTGGGTGCAATCCCAAAACAACTGGAGCACCACTTGAACACCATCATCGGCATTGACAAATTCGCCATTAGTCAATTGCAAAAGGCGGCCTTACTAGGAACTGCTTCCATCCTGCGACGATATCTGTAATGCCATCAAACATCCACATCTGCTTATCCCAGATCCTGGGTGAGGACTCGATAGGTAGACAAAAATGCCAAATCCAGTCTGAACAGCTGGCTGACTGTGCGGTGAATAATAATAATAATAATAATAATAATAATAATAATAATAATAGTAATAGTAATAGTAATAGTAATAGTAATAGTAATAGTAATAATAGTAATAATAATAATAGTAGTAGTAGTAGTAATAATAATAATAATAATAATAATAATAATAATAATAATAATAATAATAATAATAATAAAGTTGGAAGGGACCTTGGAGGTCATCTAGTCCAACCCCCTGCTCGGGCAGGAAACCCTATACCATTTCAGAGAATGACCCCAATTGAGACCAATATCTGTTGCTATGTGAGATATTTGTTATGTGAGTTTACCCCATTTCACCACCTTTCTTTCTTGCCAAGTTGTTAAGTGAGCCACTGCAGTGGTTAAGTTAGTAACACGGTTGTTAAGTGAATCTGGCTTTCCCCCTTTGACTTTGCTCGTCAGAAGTTCGCAAAAGGGGATCACGTGACCCCGGGACACTGCGACCGTCATAAATATGAGTCAGTTGCCAAGCCTCTGAATTCTGATCACGTGATCGTGGGGAATGCTGCAACAGTTGTGTGAAAAAATAGTCGTAAGTCCCTTTTTTCAGTGTTGTTTGAACGTTCACTAAATGAATCGTCGTAAGTCAAGGGCTACCTGTGGTTCTGTTCATACCTATAAAGACGTTCAGCGTAGGAATGTTTTAAAATTTAGGAGAGGAGATTGTGTTCTCTCAATTTACCTGCTCAAACCTGAAATGCAAACCATTATCGGTCCGCAAATGAGATACGAACAATTATGTAAATATTAGAACAGGAAAGGCTATAAAAAGGAGATTCGGGGCTGAGTTTTCCGGAGTTCTCCAAAATATACAGCTCACAGTTCTTTATTGTGTCTCACTGAAGAAAAATTTATTGTGTCTCACTGAAGAAAAAAAGTTAAACACTTCACCAAGCTTGAGGCGGGAATGTGCCTTTTAAGGCTAAAACATATAAGGAACAGTTGCTGGAATTGGGTATGTCTCATTTAATGAAGAGAAGGACGAGGGGGGACATGATAGCCGTGTTCCAGTATCTCAGGGGCTGCCCCAAAGAAGAGGGAGTCAAGCTATTCTCCAAGGCCCCTGAAGGCAGGACACGAAGCAACAGATGGAAACTAACCAAGGAGAGAAGCAACCTAGAACTCAGGAGAAACTTCCTGATAGTGAGAACAATTAACCAGTGGAACAACCTGCCTCCAGAAGCGGTGAATGCTCCAACACTGGAAGTTTTTAAGAAGAGGCTGGACAGCCATTTGTCCGAAATGGTATAGGGTTTCCTGCCTGAGCAGGGGGTTGGACTAGATGACCTCCAAGGTCCCTTCCAACTTTTAATAATAATAATAATAATAATAATAATAATATATTATTATTATTACCTTCTGACAAGCAAAGTCAAGGGGGGGGAAGCCAGGTTCACTCAACAATCAGGTTACTAACGTATCAACTGCAGTGATTCACTTTACAACGGTGGCAAAAAAGGTCATAAAACGGGGCAAAATTCACTTCACAAATGTCTCCCTTAACGACTTCCTGATAGTGAGAACAATTAACCAGTGGAACAACCTGCCTCCAGAAGCGGTGAATGCTCCAACACTGGAAGTTTTTAAGAAGAGACTGGACAGCCATTTGTCCGAAATGGTATAGGGTTTCCTGCCTGAGCAGGGGGTTGGACTAGATGACCTCCAAGGTCCCTTCCAACTTTACCATCATCATCATCATCATCATCATCATCATCATCATCATCATCATCATCATCATTATTATTATTATTATTATTATTATTATTATTATTATTAATTGTGTGAATGTTGGTTTTGTCATTTTGGATCTAAAAGTTGACCGTTTTTAACCTATCCATTTCTATTTGGGGGAAGGGGGTCCCATCAAATCAGGTTTGATTTCCATTAGGATGGAAAAGCTTTTGCAGGTTTCTTGCCAATTTTCTTTTGGGAAATGGTTTGTCTTGGTCTTCTTCTTAGGAGAGAGTAAGAAGAACTCCTAGGGATTGGCCCAAAGTCCCCTAGCCAGCTTTGGTGCCTAAGGCGGGACTAGAACTCACGATCGCCTGGTGATTGACCAAAAGTCACTCAGCCGGCTTTCATGCTTAAGGTGAGACTAGAACAGTGATGGCGAACCTTTTAGAGACCGAGTGCCCAAACTGCAACCCAAAACCCACTTATTTATCGCCGGGTGCCAGGTGGGCATGGCCCACTGGGTGGGGGTGGCTGTGGTGGTCATGGCAGACTGGGTGGGTGTGGCCAAGGTGGGCATGGTCACTTCTATGTTGCTCGTGGACAGGGACTCCTGTGGGGGCCGAATAGGGTTGGGGGAGATCCAGGGGGTCTCTGGTGGGTGGGGCAGTGGGCAGGAGGCTCGTCCTGCGGGGTGAGGGGAGGCGAGGCAGGGCGGGGGTGCCATTGTCGCAGGGCAAGGCGATGCAGGAGCCAGGGCGGCTGCTGCCTGACACTATCAGCCCTGCACACAGAGGCCAGTGAGCACATGGGGGCCGACGGTGTCTGTCAGCAGCCACAGCCTACCAGCCCCTTGACTGGCGTACTCTGGGGCTCTGCAACCTGCCGCCAGCAGTTCAGAGAAGCCGCCTCTGAGCTGGACGGCTGGCTGACAGCTGAGGCGGTGATGCAGTGGGTCGTGCCCGGGAAAAGGAGAGCATGCAAGACCAGGAGGGACGGGATGGGGGGGAGGGAAACCAACCGTGCTGGGATGCATCCGGCCACGTGGGACCTCGGCAAGTTAGCAGGCGGCTACTTGAAGAGGGACGGATGCCATCTCCAGGGCATGGTGTGCGTGCCCACAGAGAGGGCTCTGAGTGCCGCCTCTGGCACGCGTGCCATAGGTTCGCCACCACTGGACTAGAACTTACAGTTACCTGGTGATTGGCCTTAAGTCATCCAGCTGGCTTTCATGCCTAAAGGAAAGACTAGAACCAGTGGTGGGATTCAGCCAATTCGCACCACTTCGGCAGAACCAGTAGCTAATTTTTTGTTACCCAGGCCCAGAACGGACTTCCAGAAGCAGCATCCACACAGAGAACCGGTTGTTCACCTATTTGAATCCCACCACTGACTAGAGCTCACCCTCTCCTGGGGATTGGCCTAAAGTCACCCAACAAATTTTTGTGCCTAAGGTGGGACTAGAACTTACCATCTCCTGGTGAGTGGCTCAAAGTCAATCAGCCAGTTTCATGCTTAAGACGGGACTAGAACCCATTTCCGAGTGATTGACCCAAAATCGCCCAGCTGGCTTTCATGCCTAATGGAGAGACTGGAACTCACCGCTTCCTGGTGATTGGCCCAAAGTCACTTAGCCAATTTTTGTGCCTAAGGTGGGAACTAGAACTCACCATCTCCTGGTGAGTGGCTAAAGTCAGGGGTCTTCAAACTGGGCCACTTTAAGACTTGTGGACTTCAACTCCCAGAATTCCTCAGCCAGCCCTGGGAATTCTGGGAGTTGAAGTCAACAAGTCTTAAAGTGGCCAAGTTTGAAGACCCCTGCTCAAAGTCAACCAGCCAGTTTCATGCTTAAGGCTGGACTAGAACTCGTTTCCGAGCGATTGACCCCAAAATCACCCAGCCGGCTTTCATGCCTAAAGGAGAGATTAGAACTCACCGCTTCCTAGTGATTAGCCCAGAGTCACCCAGCCAGCTATCATGCCTAGGGCGGGAGTAGAACTCACCATCTCCTGGTGATTGGACCAAAGTCACCAGCTGTTCTGTCCCAGCCCACGTGAGTCCTTGTTATGCTCACAAGGAGAAACCCCTCTTCCAATCAAGCAGGCAGGAACCGCAAGAAAAACCAACCCCTTTTATTTTTACAGACCCGAGTCAATGTCCAAGGCAAACAAACACCGTCCACAGTAACTCGATCCTCAACACAAACGGTTGCCTTCGGCAACCAGCACCCCCCACGCCTTCCCTTTTATAATTCAGCCAAGGCATGCCTTCCTAATGCCTTCTCCTTTGCCTTTGGAGCCACCCCATTGCATTCCTCTGTCCTACTCGCTTCTCCTGCCTGCGCATTCCTGCATCCGGGATTTGTCCCAGCTGTTCTTCATCGCTGTCCAATTCAGACTCCCAGCACAGCTGTGTCTCAGCCTGAGTGCGAGTAGAGGGGCCAGGCTCCTCGTCCGACTGTAAGTCTTGGAGCTGCTCAGAGCCGTCCTCTGATGCGGATGTCACTCCAGGCCCCTCCTCCTCCTCCTCTGATTCCTCAGACTCAGCTGCCGGGTCCACTGGCTGGCGAGGAATCACAACACCAACCAGCTTTCGTACCTGAGGTGGATTAGGACTCACCATCTCCTGGTTTCTAGGCTAGCATCTTACACTACTTAAACCAAACCGTTTTG
>NW_015390187.1:99535-103023 GCF_001527695.2 Protobothrops mucrosquamatus
CCTGTTTTGCCACGGTTGTTAAGCGAATCGCTACAATTAAGCGAATCGTGTGGGTCGTTAAGCGAATCCAGCTTCTCCCATTGGTTTTGCTTGTCAAAAGCCATCAGTTAAGGCCGCAAATTCGGTGATCACGGGACGCTAGGATGCGGCAACCGTCATAAATCCGCAGGCCAATGACAAAGGATAAATAAAGTCACAGCCTCAGTTTTTTTACTTTTACATGCAAGGGGTCCTCGGCTTACGACCGCAACCGAGTCCAAAATTTGTGGCTGAGTGAGACAGCTGTTAAGTGAGTCTTGCCCCATTTTACGACCTTTCTTGACACAGTTGTTAAGTGAATCACTTGGCTGTTAAGTGAATCGGGCTTCCCCCGTTGACTTTGCTTGTCAGCAGGTCGCAAAACAGGAATCGTGTGACCCCCGGCACGCTGCAAAAGTCATAAAAGTCAGTGGCCCAGCATCCGAATTTTGATCCCGTGTCCTTCTCTTCATTAGACAGGACATACCCAATTCCTGCCACCATTCTTCCTAGGTCTTAGTCTCCATCCCCCTGATCATCTTTGTTACTCTTCTCTGCACTTTTGAGGCTCCCATTTGACCAAGTGGACATTGGTCATAAAGTGAACGCTGGGGTCATTAAGCCAACACCACCGAGTCCCTAAGAGAGAGAGGGACTGACTACAGTATATAGTATATACTGTAATACAGATAGTCTTCAACTTACAACAGTTCATTATAAGGCCACACTGCATCCAGTTTTGGTCACCACGATGTAAAAAAGATGTTGAGACTCTAGAAAGAGTACAGAGAAGAGCAACACAGATGATTAGGGGACTGGAGGCTAAAACACATAAAGAACAGTTGCTGGAATTGGGTCTGTCTAGTTTAACGAAGAGCCTTAACGAAGAGAAGGACGAGGGGGGACATGATAGCAGTCTTCCAATATCTCAGGGGCTGCCCCAAAGAAGAGGCAGTCAAGCTATTCTCCAAAGCGCCTGAAGGCAGGACAAGAAGCAAGGGATGGAAACTCATCAAGGAGAGAAGCAACCTAGAACTGAGGAGAAACTTCCTGACAGTTAGAACAATTAACCAGTGGAACAACCTGCCTCCAGAAGCGGTGAATGCTCCAACACTGGAAGTTTTTAAGAAGAGACTGGACAGCCATTTGTCCGAAATGGTATAGGGTTTCCTGCCTGAGCAAAGGGTTGGACTAGATGACCTCCAAGGTTCCTTCCAACTTTATTATTATTATTATTATTATTATTATTATTATTATTATTATTATTATTATTGTTGTTGTTGTTGTTGTTGTTGTTGTTGTTGTTGTTGTTGTTGTTATTGTTATTGTTATTGTTATTATTGTTGTTGTTGTTGTTGTTGTTGTTGTTACCGAAGTTACAACATCCCTGAAAAAAGTGACTTAGGACCATTTTTCACACTTAACGGTGATCAAAATTCGGACGACTGGCAACTGACTTGTATTTATGATGGTCACAGTGTGTCCCAGAGTCAAGTAAACACCATTTGCAGCCTTCTGACAAGCAAAGTCAATGGGGTGTGTGTGCCTGATTTTACTTAACAACCAGGTTATTCCCTTAGCAACCGTGGCAAGAAAAGTCGTAAAATGGGGCAAAACTCACTGAACAAACGTCTCACTTAGCAACATAAATGTTGGGCTCAATTATGGTCGTAAGTCAAGGACTGCATGTCTATAAAACACAATAAACGCAGGATATAAGTAAATAAATATATGTATATCCCGGCTTTATTTTTTATTTTGTTTATAAACAGCTCAAGATGGTGGACTTAAATAATAGGAAGAGGAAGACGTAATTTTCCCTCCTCCTCCTCCTCCTCCTCTTTTCCCCAAAACAACATTCTTGCGAGGTGGGCTGGGCTGAGAGGAAGGGATTGGCCCAAAGTCACCTAGCTGGCTTTCATTTCTAAGGCGGGACTAGAACTCACCACCTTCTGGTGATTGGCCAGTCAGCCACTTTTCATGGCTACGGCAGGACTAGAACTCACCATGTCCTAGTATCAGGGGTAGGCCACCTTGGGTTTTTTATGACTTGTGGACTTCAACTCCCAGAATTCCTGAGCCAGCCATGCTGAGGGGAAAGGGAGAGGTTTCCAAGCTGAGCCATGCTGGCTCAGGAATTCTGGGAGTTGAAGTCCAGGAGTCATAAAAGAGCCAAGGTTGCCTATCCTTGTCCTAGGACGAAGATTAAGAGCAGGGGTCTTCAAACCTGGCCCTTTTGTGACTTGTGGACTTCAACTCCCAGAATTCCTGAGCCAGCATGGCTCAGCTTGGAAACCTTTCTTTTTCCCCTCAACATGGCTGGCTCAGGAATTCTGGGAGTTGAAGTCCATGAGTCATAAAAGAGCCAAGATTGCCTACCCCTGTCCTAGTTATTGGCCCACTTGGCCAACTTTCACGCCCAAGGTGGGACTCGAACTCACTGCCTCCTGGTGATTGGCCCAAATTTACACAGCTGGCTTTTGTGCTTAAGGCCAGACTGTCTCCTGGTTTTTAGCCTGGTGCCACCTCTTTCATTTCTCTTTTTTTTCAACTCTCCCCATCTGATCTTTCTTTGACCCGCCATTCTTTCGGCCACCTCTTCCCCAAACAAGCCGTAGGTTTCTTCCACCGATAAGACTCTGTGTAAGTATTTGTACGCCCAGGAAATTCATTTTTTCCTTTCAAAAAAGAAAGCATCCTTACAAAAAAAATTAAAAACAACCTAAAAAGGAAACCTTCTTTACACATTTATCTTTACACCTTTTACAACTGGGTGGGAGTTGACACTTATTAACCCACTGTCGAGCTGATTAGCTCTGTGAATAAAATGAAATAAAAGGCTAACATCTGTACGGTTTGGGCTTTTACCAAAAATGGATTTCAACGCTCCTCCTCAACAACTTGCCTCCAGACGTTGTGAATGCTCCAAAACTGAAGATTTTAAAGAAGAGATTGGACAACCATTTGTCTGAAATGGTATAGGCAGGGTTTCCTGCCTGAGCAGGGGGTTGGACTAGAAGACCTCCAAGGTCTGTTTATTCTATTCTATTCTATTCTATTCTATTCTATTCTATTCTATTCTATTCTATTATTCTATTCTATTCTATTCTATTCTATTCTATTCTATTCTATTCTATTCTATTATTCTATTCTATTCTATTCTATTCTATTCTATTATTCTAGTTAGTCTAGTCTAGTCTAGTCTAATCTAGTCTAGTCTATCCTGGATTCTCCTCTCCACCCCTCCCCTCCCTGTCCCTCCTCCCCTCCTCTCCTCTCCTCTCCTCTCCTCTCGCCTCCCCTCCCCTCCTCTCTCATCCTCTCTCATCCCTCTGTCCCTCCTCTCCTCCCCTCTCCTCCTCCTCTCCTCCTCTCCCATCCTCCCCTCCCCTCTCCTCGTCCTCTCCCCTCCCCTCTCCTCATCCTCTTCTCTCCTCTATCATCCCTCTGCTCCTCTTTCCCTTCCCATC
>NW_015390187.1:103360-107924 GCF_001527695.2 Protobothrops mucrosquamatus
CCCTTCCCTCTCCACCCCTCCCCTTCCCTCCTCCTCCTCTCCTCTCCTCTCCCCTCCTGCTCACCTCCCCTCCAGTCCCCTCCTCTCCCTCCTCTCCTCTATCATCCCTCTGCTCCTCCTTCCCTTTCCTACCCTTCCCCTCCACTCCCCTCCCTTCCCCTCTCCTGTCCTCTCCTCTTCCCTTCCCTCCCCTCCTTCCCTCTCCACCCCACCCCTCCCCTCCCATTCCCTTTGGGCTTGCTTTTGGTCATAAGTCAAGGACTACCTGAAATCTGCTCTTTTCACCTGCCTACGAGGAATAGTCAGTCAAAATAATCTTTTGCCAAAATTCGCAGAGGAAAACGGGAGAAAAAAAAACCCGGGTGGAACGAGGAGCCGCTGTCAGCTCCGAGGGTGACAATTTACTGTCCCCGCTGATTGTCATAAAACAGAGTATCTGGATAAAATTAGATTTACTAGGAGGAAGTGAAGCTCCTTCAAGCCTGGGGGCATAATTGGACTCATAAAATTAATGGCCAAAACAATATCGTGGGGATGGGTGCTGGTGGGGTCGACTCCATATATCACGCGACGGTTTGAGCAAAGACTGGCAGGCAGAGGGAGGAGGTGCCGGGGGTGGTGGTGGAATGATGAGAAGTGGAAAGATGGGAGCACGACTAGATGTCTGGGTGCCTTTTCCAAGCAGGGAGGGTGGAGTTCAATTGCACATCACCTTTCCTCCATGCCTGCAGGTGCTGACCCAGTCACTTCTGTAACTCCACCATGGAAGGGGTCAAAAAAGTCAAAATGGCCACCGTAATGACATGATGAAATCCCTGCACCTAGTTATCCTTCCCTTCCATGGAGTAGAGTAGAGTAGAGTAGAGTAGAGTAGAGTAGAGTAGAGTAGAGTAGAGTAGAGTAGAGTAGAGTAGCGTAGAGTAGAACAGAACAGAGTAGAGTAGAGTAGAGTAGAGTAGAGTAGAGTAGAGTAGAACAGAACGAACAGGAGTATAGAGTAGAGTAGAACAGAACAGAGTAGAGTAGAGTAAGTAGAGTAGAGTAGAGTAGAACAGAACAGAACAGAACAGAGTAGAGTAAAGTAGAATAGAGTAGAGTAGAGTAGAGTAGAGTAGAGTAGAACAGAGCAGAGCAGAGCAGAATAGAATAGAATAGAATAGAATAGAAGAACTGAAAGGGACCTTGGAGGTCTTCTAGTCCACCCCCCTGCTCAAGCAGGAGACCCTATATCATCTCAGACAAGTGACGGTCTCTTCTTAAAAACTTCCAGCGATGGAGTGCCCACGATTTCTGGTGACAAGCTGTTCCACTGGTTAATTGCCCTCACTTTCTCCTTAATTCCAGGTTGCTTTTCTCTTTGATCAGTTTCCAACCATTGTTTCTCGTCCTTCCCTCTGGTGCTTTGGAGAATAGTTTGACGCCCTCTTCTTTGTGGCAGCCCCTCAAATACTGAAATACTGCTATAATGTTTCCCCTCTTTCTTTTTTTCTTTAGAGTAGACTAACCAAACCCAAGTCCTGCCACAAAGAGGGGGTCAACCTCTTCTCCAAAGCGCCTGAAGGCAGGACAAGAAGCAACGGATGGAGACTAAACAAGGAGAGAAGCAACCTAGAACCAAGGAGAAACTTCCTGACAGTGAGAACAATTAACCAGTGGAACAACCTGCCTCCAGAAGCGGTGAATGCTCCAACACTGGAAGTTTTAAAGAAGAGACTGGACAGCCATTTGTCTGAAATGGTATTGGGTCTGCAGGGGGTTGGACTAGAAGACCTCAAGGTTCCTTCTAACTGTGTTATGCTAACTCTGGTGTTGCTTTTCCTGGTGAAATTTGTGGACAGCAAGATTTGATAGGACGTGACAAGGGAGTCATCCAGTGTGACTAAATTTCCAATTTTACCCCTTGCTTTATAACCTCCGCAGTTGAGGCGGCCCATTAGGCCAGCCCCATCTGTGAAACCAGGGCCTTGATCTGCCTGCTTTCCACCCAGGCCTCCCCACAGATGTCGCTCACGTCAACCGGCTTTCTTTCTTTCCGCTCCATCCAGGTCCTGCATTTCCCGTGTTTGAAAGCAATGAAAATAACGATTACTTGATATTCCTCCCTGGAGACTCGTTCTGATAACGTTTCACATTCATCCATCAAAATGCCCACTTTGGTTTTCCCTCCTGGAGGAGCAAAAGGGAAAGAGGGCGCAGAAGGGAGGGAGGGAGGGAGGGAGGGAGGGAAAGAAAGAAAGAAAGAAAGAAAGAGGGAGGAAGGAAGGAAGGAAGGAAGGAAGGAAAGAGAAAAAGAAAGAAAGAAAGAAAGAAAGAAAGAAAGAAAGAAAGAAAGAAAGAAAGAAAGAAAGAAAGAGGGAGGAAGGAAGGAAGGAAGGAAGGAAAGAGAAAGAAAGAAAGAAAGAAAGAAAGAAAGAAAGAAAGAAAGAAAGAAAGAGGGAGGGAGGGAGGGAGGGAGGGAGGGACGGAGAATGGATGGAAGGAAGGAAGGAGAAGAAAGAAGGAAGGAAAAGAAAGAAAGAAAAAGAGAAAGAAAGACAAAAAGAAAGAAGGAAGGAAAGAAAGAGGGACGAAGGAAGAAAGAAAGAAAGAAAGAAAGAAGGAAGGAAGGAAGGAAGGAAGGAAGGAAAAGAAAGAAAGAAAAAGGAAGGAAGGAAAAGAAAGAAAAAAGGAAGGAAGGAAGTGAGAAAGAAAGAAAAAAAGCCGGAAAGAAAGAAAAAAGGAAGGAAGAGAGAAAGAAAGAAAAAAGAAAGAAAGAAAGAAAGAAAGAGGGAGGGAGGAAGGAAGGAAGGAAGGAAAAGAAAGAAAGAGAAAGAGAGAAAAGAAAGGAAGAGAAAAAGGAAGAAAAAAGAAAGAAAGGAGAAAGAAGGAAAGAAAAAAGACAAAAAGAAGGAAGGAAGGAAGGAAGGAAGGAAGGAAGGAAGGAAGGAAGAAAGAAAGAAAGAAAGAAAGAAAGAAAGAAAGAAAGAAAGAAAGAAAGAAAGAAAGAAAGAAAGAAAGAAAGAAAGAAAGAAAGAAAGAAAGAAAGAAAGCCTCTCACACTGGGAAACACCATTTGGGCCCCTGAAGGTGAGGTGGAGAGAAGGAAGAGCAGCTGGCCACAAAAACTTCGATTAAGCCCAGCTGTCCAGTTTTATAAGAGGGTCAATAGCTGGACATCAGAGGTGGATAAATATTGATCCAATCCACCTTTGCTCTCTTTCCTGATTTTCTTTCTTCCGGTAAAGGACAGTGGTGAGTTTTTAAACTAGCCAATAATTATATCAACCCAACCCATCCGGGAACCCTGGCTGGCAGCCACCAGACTTTGACTTCAAAAAAAAATCAAACTTTTGGATAACATCAAAAGAACAGAGCAGACTAACAGAGCCAGAAGAGACCTTGGAGGTCATCTACTCTGAGGGTATAGAACAGGTGTAGGCAACCTTGGCTCTTTTATGACTCGTGGACTTTAACTCCCAGAATTCCTGAGCAAGCATGGCTCAGCTTGGAAACCTCTCCCTTTCCCCTCAGCATGGCTGGCTCAGGAATTCTGGGAGTTGAAGTCCATATGTCTAAGGCAGGGATAGGCAACCTGGGCTCTTTTATAACTCGTGGACTTCAACTCCCAGAATTCCTGAGCCAGCATGGCTCAGCTTGGAAACCTCTCCCTTTCCCCTCAGCATGGCTGGCTCAGGAATTCTGGGAGTTGAAGTCCACGAGTCATAAAAGAGCCAAGGTGGCCTACCCCTGATATAGGGTTTCCTGCCTGAGCAGGGGGTTGGACTAGATGACCTCCAAGGTCCCTTCCAACTTTATTATTATTATTATTATTATTATTATTATTATTATTATTATTATTATTATTATTATTACTACTACTACTACTACTACTACTACTACTACTACTACTACTACTACAATGGAGCCCAAAATTTCTGTTGCTAAGGGAGGCATTTGTTAGGTCAGTTTTGCCCCAGTTTACATCCTTTCTTGTCGCCAGGAATCACTTTTGACATCTAAAATGAAGATAACACTGCATATATCCTTTTTTACCTTTATGATATATATATATATCATATATATATGTATCCTTTTTTACCTTTATGATATATATATATCATAAAGAACACAGTGGGGGTTGTGAGTGGGTGCAGGATCCCTAGGACTGGTATCAGTGAAATGGAAGGAAAGAACACAGTGGGGGTTGTGAGTGGGTGCAGGATCCCTAGGACTGGACTTCACCGAAGGGAAAGTGGGGGTAGTCATGATAAACATCAAAGGGGTGGAGATAGAATGGCCCCCAAGGATCATGAAAGGGTGAATCAGCCCAAGGATGGGAGGCCTGTTGCAGCCTGCGAAAGCAGAGGACGCCCACCTGAGATACAGACACAAAAAAAGGAGGGAGGAGGGCGGCAACACACATGTAGGTAAAGGAGGTAAGGAAGAATTAACTTGGTTTGCAGATGAGGCCAGGATTGGCCGGCCAGGACCTGTCACAAGATCTAGGAGCCGTGCGCAGACATGACTGTATTTATAAGCAAGCTCTCCCAGCATCCTGATTATACCCTGACGATGATGGCAGTTT
>NW_015390187.1:108270-115849 GCF_001527695.2 Protobothrops mucrosquamatus
TATAGGGAGTTCAGACAGATCAGTCTGATTGTGAACACCTTGACATTTTCAACTGCATACTGCAGTTTTACTCTTTTTACAGTATCTCTTGCCTTGCCGCCCCCAACTAGGGGCATAGAGCAGGCTCAAGTCGCAACTGCGAAATATTTTTTATATCCAAATTTCTTTTTTCTGACAAAGAGTAAAGAATTAAATTGGGAGACTAAGATGGACCATTTCTGGCTTTTTTGCCTTCATCAGTTACTCCCTTGACTCTGCTAGCAAAAGAGGGGAAGAGAACCTGTGGCTCAGTGACTAAATCACTGCCTAGTATGTATAACTTTCCAGGTTCGAATCCCATAAAGGGTATGGCTAACTGATGAAGGCAAAAAAGCCAGAAATGGTCCATCTTAGTCTCCCAATTTAATATATATACCAAGTTAGAAAGAAAAACGAACACCAGGATATAATAAACCAGACTGTTTAATGTAAACAAGCCTGTGGTTAAAAAGAGTCACTAAGAGTCACCAATAAAGATAAAGGATATATGCAGTGTTTTCTTCATTTTAGATATCAAAAGGGTTTTGCCGCTCCCAGTGTTTTGTTTTGGTGGGAAATGGATCCAAGTGGCTCTTTGAGTGTTGTGGGTTGCCTACCCCTGCCTCAGACAAATGGCTGTCCAGTCTCTTCTTAAAAACTTCCAGTGTTGGAGCATTCACCGCTTCTGGAGGCAGGTTGTTCCACTGATTGATTAATTGTTCTAACTGTCAGGAAGTTCCAGTTTGCTTCTCTCCTGGATTAGTTTCTATCCATTGCTCCTTGTCCTGCCTTCGGGTGCTTTGGAGAACAGCTTGACTCTCTCTTCTTTGTGGCAGCCCCTGGTCATAAGTAGAGGAATACCTGTAATACACAGATTAAAAACATGAAATAAAACAAAATACAATGATAAAATGAAATGAAAGGATGAAATAAAATAAAACAAAGGGATAAAATAAAGTGAAAAATAAAATAAAGTAAAACAAAATGAAACAAAACCAATTCCTGAAAGCACCGTTATCTCTCCTGTCTCGGCACTGCCTTTCCCCCCCCAATCCCCCACCTCTAAAAATAACACAATAAGATTTGTTTGTGTATCTCCCCCTTCCCTCTTAAGACAAGATAATTGCTGTGCAAGAGAATTCAGATTTATGCAAACACCTGAAGAGACCTCAGATTTCTTTTACGCATACAGATGAGTTGGTGGGAGAGGGGGGCGGGGAGAGAAATTTGCAAATTTGAAAATGGTCTCTCTCTTTTCGGCTGAAAAAAGTGCAATTCGCAAGTGACAAAAAAGAGAGGGGAGAGTAATCCATGTATCCTCGACTTACAACTGTTCATTTGGTGTCCGTTCGAAGTCATAGTGGCACTGAAAAAAGAGGACTTCCTCAAGAGGAGCGGTTCTCAACCTATGGGTCGCGACCCCATTTGAGGTCGATCGACCATTTCACGGGGGTCGCTAAGCAAGGCTGTCCGCCATTTTTTTTGTCCTCCATTTTTTTTGACCGCCATTTTTTTCCCCCTTTTCCGGCGAGTGCCTTACCTCCCTTGAGCTGGGCCAGCTGGTGGTCGGCCTGCTCCGTCTCTGCCGCTTGCCAGCTACGCCTCAGCCGGCGCAGGGGGCGGAACCACGCATGCATGGCACTCCCGGGCAGGGAAAGTCCTCGACTTACGACCGGTTTAGTCCTTGACTTACGACCGGTTTTGTCCTCGACTTACGACCGGTTTAGTCCTCGACTTTCGACCGGTTGGGAGTCACGGCATTAGAAAGGTTGAGAACCACTGCTCAAGAGGAACCAGTTGCCAAGTGTTTATTCGCTGAATTCTGTATTCTGTAAAGTCTTGACTCACAACACACTAGATTTAACTGTGGTTGAAAAGAATGTTGAAGGAAAAGTCTTCATCATGGTTCAGTCCAAGCCGGGAATAAACAACATGGCGACTGCTTTAGAAAGAAGGTTGCAGTTTATTGAAGAGGAGAGCCAGACAGGAAGATGGCTCTGGAAAAAAAGAGTGAGCACATGTAGGGAGCAGGTTTTTATACCCTCTGGAGCCTTTTGTTTGGAGTTGTTCCTGTGGCATGAACTTTGATCTGTGTCTCAGTGTGCCTTTCTGGCATTCTGATGGTGGTGGGTTAATCCTATTGTGTCCCACAGGTCATATCCTGCTTCCCTGGGGCTGTGACTGATAAGTGTTGGATTTTTTTGGTGTGAAGGATTGTTGATTCTAGGGATCTTTCTTCCTAATCCCAGTTTCCTGGCTCTAGTCTTTCTGACAAGATTATCACATCTGCAATTTTGCAGACTTGGTTTCTGTTTGGGACAGGGTTGGTTTCTGCTTTTAAAATCCTTTAAGGAAATATATATATATATATTGCCTTTTAAATATTTCCCAAAATATTTCTTTCTCTGGGGGAGGGCTGACTTCCCACAAGAAGAAAGCGTGAAGAGTCGACGTAGCAGAAACCAGGAAATGATCAAATAAAAGACAAGGAATTGTAGAAGATCAGAAAGGATCAAGAGCTGTACATTGGAATTGAAAATTATGGCATAAACCAGCTGTGCCGGCCCGGTGGGTTTTTGGCACACTGGGGGCCATACCGAAAAATCTTGGACCGTACTTAGAAAACATGCACATTGACAAAATTTCCACCTGCCAGTTACAAAAGGCCAGACTGCTTGGCTCTGCCCGCAGACTCCGCTGATACATAATGATATTCTCGGTTCTTGGGAAGAACTCAAGGCGAATGGAGGCCAACATCACCAGCTAAAGAACCGGCAGCTGTGGCTTCACATTGTTGTGTATATAATAATGAGAGGCTTGTTTTCCAGACCTTGTGAGAATTGGGCAGAAGAAAACAGTCCAACACTTTCTAGATTAAGTGCAAATATTTAGTAGAGATAAATTTGCTATGTGGTACAGAATGCAGAATCACAGGGTTGGAAGGGAAGTCCCCCGGAGGTCATCTAGTCCAGGGCTTTTTAACCTTTTCACCCATTGTGCCACTTTTATGGCAATATCCGAGTACCACCAGTCGCCTAGCAAGGGGTCAAAAACTTGATGACCCCCCCCAAAAGGAAAAAAGTGATAAAGTACAGGTAGTCCTCGACTTACAACAGTTCACTTAGTGACTGTTCAAAGTTACAATGGCATTGAAAAAAGTGCCCCCCAAGCCACAGCCGAGCAAGACACATGCCTGCCCACCCGGTGGCGCTCTTCCTCCTGTCCAAGGTTTTCATTGTTGTGAGCATTTCTGTTGAGGATTGGCAGCGGGGGTGGGGTGGGGGGTTGTTTGGTTTTTATTCCCCCCCGTCTGCTGGGTGGTTGCAGCAGAATTTGGTCACTTCACATGACCCTGGGACACTGTGACCGTCATAAGTATGAATCAGTTGCCAAGCATCTGGATGTAAATCATAAGACCCTGGAGATGCTGCAACATTCCAGCTGATTGGTGCTTCTTCAGGGCTCAGCAGAAGCGCCAGGATCAGCGCAGAGCTCCAGCTGGAGCCTGGCGCTGATCCTGGTGCTTCCGCTGAGCCCTGACAGCCCTGCAGCTCCAGCCGTCTCTCGCTCAGGCTTGTGCGGTGCTGCCACCGGTTCAGCTCATTCCCCTCCCCCGCTACCACTTTTCTAGGATGGTCACGTACCACCTGCCAGGTGCCAATGTACCACAGGTGGTACCCGTACCACTGGTTGAAAAGCCCTGATCTAGTCCAATCCCCTGCTCAGGCAGGAAACCCTATATCATTTCAGACAAATGGTTGTCCAGTCTCTTCTTAAAAGCCTTCAGTGTTGGAGCATCCACAACTTCTGGAGGCAGGTTGTTCCACTGGTTAATTGTTCTAACTGTCAGGAAATTCCTCCTTAGTTCTAGGTTGCTTCTCTCCTTGATTAGTTTCCATCCGTTGCTTCTTGTCCTGCCTTCAGGCACTTTGGAGAATAGCTTGATCCTCTATTCTATTCTATTCTATTCTATTCTATTCTATTCTATTCTATTCTATTCTATTCTATTCTATTCTATTCTAGCTCTCAGTGTACATACCTGCAACAAGTGATAAATCATGATTATAATCACAAAATACATTCTTCGTAAGTCATAAGATACAACACACAGTGATGGTTATAGGACACTAAATAAAAGCCATCAACATAAACCATGCTAGGATACTAAATAAAACAATTAATATATATCGTAAGATACAAGCAACAAAGTTATAGTCCTAAGAAGATAAAGAATAGGTGATAGGAAGGATGAGAAGGATAATAGTAATGGAGCCCCACTAGGTAGTTTGAGAGTGTTGTGGGAATTAGTTGTTTAGCAATTGTCCTTGTGTCTACTTGTTTTGGCGTGCAATGCCCTATAGCAGTGATGGTGAACCTTTTAGAGACCGAGTGCCCAAACTGCAACCCAAAACCTACTTATGTATCGTCCGGTGCCAGGTGGGCATGGCCCATTGGGTGAGTGTGGCCCATTGGGTGGGCATGGCCCATTGGGTGGGTGTGGCTGCGGTGATAACGGCAGACTGGGTGGGACTAAAATGTTCAATCAATTCCAACTTTGCAAGATCTTTTTTTTCCCACGAGAAGTTGAAATTGATTGATTGATTGAACCTTTTTTTTTTTTTTTTGCACACGGCAGCAGAGGCCTAAAGGGAAAAGATTTTATAATACCCAGCTGAAGGCCTAGGACTGGGGTGATGGCGCACGTGCCCACAGAGAGGGCTCTACGTGCCGCCTGTGGCACGCGTGCCATAGGTTCGCCACCACGGCCCTATAGCGTCGTCTTGAGGGGAGAATTTGAAGCAATTTATGCCAAGGGAAGCGAGGGGTCTGTAGATATTTTCTCAGCCCTCTTTCTGGCTCATGCAGTATACAGCACAGTGGGATCGCTCTGGCCTTCTAAATATTGCTTAGTTTCCCTTTTCAACAGCTCTCTTCAAAGGTGAGAATTTACAACTCGCACAAACCGCTTCGCCAAGTGCATTTGAGCTTCTACAATATTTGCATTCTTTACTTAATTTCATTCTTTTCGCCTCCCCCAATATCATCTGTTCCATTTCTGCTTCTCTTTGAACTTTTTTTTCTTCTTCTATTTTTCCATTGCCAAGTTGGCATGAAATCCAGAAGTATTTGCGGACACTTTTTTTGGAGTGGGGTGTGTGTGCTACGCAAGAACCTTCATCTGCAAATTGGCGTGCCCGTTCCCTCCAGCAATATAAATTCCTCACCGTAGAATTTTCGGAAAGCTGCGAAGAATCAAAGGCGGCTTTTATCCCCGATTCCGGAAAGGCCAATTCCACCCAGCAAAAAGGGAATTAAAGGATCGTAAAGAGTCTCATGTACAGTGGGATAACGATGACCTGCCTGAAATAAAACTGCGAGATGTACAAAAGTTGAAAGAATGACAGAATAATAGCATAAGAGAGCTGGAAGGGACCCTGGAGGCCTTCTAGTCCAACCCCTGCTCAAGCAGGAGACCCCATACCATTTCAAGCAAATAGTTATCCAGTCTGTTCTTAAAAACCTCCAGTGATGGAGCACCCACAACTTCTGGAGGCAAGTCGTTCTGCTGATTCTCGCTTAATGCCAGGCTGCTTCTCTCCTTGATTGGTTTCCATCCATTGTTTCTTGTCTTGCTTTCAAGCACTTTGGAGAATAGACTGACCCCCTCTTGTTTATGGCAGCCCCTCAAATATTGGAAACTACTATCACGTCACTGCAAGTCATTCTTTTCATTAAATTACCCAATTCCTAAAACTGTTCTTTATATGTTTTAGCCTCCGGTCCCCTAATCATCTTTGTTGCTCTTCTCTGCACTGGTCTAAGCAATAGCGCTTAGACCAGGGGTAGGCAACCTTGGCTCTTTTATGACTCGTGGACTTCAACTCCCAGAATTCCTGAGCCGGCATGGCTCAGCTTGGAAACCTCTCCTTTTTCCCTCAGCATGGCTGGCTCAGGAATTCTGGGAGTTGAAGTCCACGAGTCACAAAAGAGCCAAGGTTGCCTATCCCTGACCTAGATGATGGACGGACGGACGGACGGACGGACGGACGGACAGACAGACAGACAGACAGACAGACAGACAGACAGACCTAGATCAGGGGTAGGCAACCTTGGCTCTTTTATGACTCATGGACTTTAACTCCCAGAATTCCTGAGCCGGCATGGATAGATAGATAGATAGATAGATAGACAGACAGACAGACAGACAGACAGACAATAGATACACCTAGATCAGGGGTAGACAACCTTGGCTCTTTTATGACTGGTGGACTTCAACTCCCAGAATTCCTGAGCCAGCCATGCTGAGGGGAAAGGGAGAGGTTTCCAAGCTGAGCCATGCTGGCTCAGGAATTCTGGGAGTTGAAGTCCACGAGTCGTAAAAGAGCCAAGGTTGCCTATCCCTGACCTAGATGATGGATGGATGGATGGATGGATGGATGGACGGACGGACGGACGGACGGACAGACAGACCTAGATCAGGGGTAGGCAATCTTGGCCCTTTTATGACTTGTGGACTTCAACTCCCAGAATTCCTGAGGCAGCATGACTCAGCTTGGAAACCTCTCCCTTTCCCCTCAGCGTGGCTGGCTCAGGAATTCTGGGAGTTGAAGTCCGCGAGTCATAAAAGAGCCAAGGTTGTCTAGCCGGCTTAGGCCAGCTTAGACTTATATACCACTCCATAGTGCTTTAATAGAACAACAAAGTGGGACCGGACCTTGGAGGTCTTCTAGTCCAGCCCCCTGCTCAAGCCTTCCATTTCAGACAAGCGGCCACCCAGTCTCTTCTTCAAAACCTCCAGGGCTGTAGCACCTACAACTTCTGGTGGCCAGTCGTTCCACCGGCTAATCGTTCTAACAGCCAGGACATTTCTCCTGAGTTCCAGGTTGCTTCTCTCCTGGGTGAGTTTCCATCCGTTGCTTCCGGTCTTTACTTTCTGATGCTTTGGAGAATAGGTTGAACCCCCCCCCCCCGCCTCTTTTTCAGGGTAGCCCCTCAAATAGTGGAAGACTGCTATGCCGTCACCCCGAATCCTTCATTTTTAGTTAAAATAGACCTAGTTTATAGTTCCTGCAACTGTTTTTTTTTTTTTTCAGATGTTTTTCCTTCCATCTCATCTGGGAATTGGGGGGGGGGGTCGCGGAGGGGGGGGAGGGGGAAGGAAGCCCACAACGAGTAAACATTGGCAATTACAATATAACTCTTGACTTCTGTTAATTAAAAGGCGTTTGTGTCTGTCGGTGAACGCGTGATGAGCTGCTTGATTAAAACCAGATCATTTATTCGGAATGAGCATTTCAGGGGGCAGGCGAGGGAGGGAGGAGGGGCAGAGAGGGGAGCCCCCTCCCCCGTCCCCCGCGAAATTGCTTTTGTTTGCACCGATTACGCTATTTTTAAAACTCCGGGGCTGTTATCGCCCTAATAAAAAGCTGTCACTTCCCCTGTCAGGTAATTTAGGAGAGGCGGCCGGCGCTTCTGCGGCTTGGGAGGGGGGATTGCGAGCGGGGGGGGGGGGGGGGGGGGGGGGGGGGGGGGGGGGGGGGGGGGGGGGGGGGGGGGGGGG
>NW_015390188.1:0-10678 GCF_001527695.2 Protobothrops mucrosquamatus
GCAGTCCTTGGAAAGGAATATTATACATCCCCTAAGCTGTTGCTGGACAGGAGGAGAGAAAAGAAAGAAATCATATGAGGAGAGGGTAGAGTTTTGAGTAGGCGAAACGTTCATTTTTGCATTTACAAGCTGATGATAAAATGCGATGCAATAAAGACGGACTGCTGTATCAATCAATGTTAATATAATTGCCACAATTTATATAAGCCATATTGAATAACGCATGAGCAGAAAAAGAAGTAGGTCAGAATATGCTTATATATAAACATTTTCTAAAATATGAAATGCTCATCAACATCGATAGGCTGATAAAGCATGGATTGTAGTTAAGTGACACTATGTAGCTACTTCGCTTCCAGTGATAGCTTTCAGAATGCCCAATGGGAACATGAGACATCCGTTACTGTATCCTCTTTTTCAGAGTCACTGAAGAACCATCTAGACCAGGGGTAGTCAACCTTGGCTCTTTTATGACTCGTGGACTTCAACTCCCAGAATTCCTGAGCCAGCCAAGCTGGCTCAGGAATTCTGGGAATTGAAGTCCACGAGTCATAAAAGAGCCAAGGTTGCCTACCCCTGATCTAGACTTAAATAAAAGCAAAGTAAATGTTCGTTTTTGCTCATCTAGATACTGCTTTTTAATATTTGTACAATATTTATTTCTGCCTCTTCAATAGGTCAAGTAGACATGATTGTGGCTGGAGCTGGCACAGGAGGCACCATCACTGGTATTGCCCGAAAAATCAAGGAGAAATGCCCTGGATGCTCAGTAAGTCCCAAACAAGAACATGGGGTTCGCTGCTTAAGTTACTGATAGGGGTGTCTGTCTATATGTGTATACATATGTATACAGTATATGCCTTTATAGATTACCTTATAGGCCAGTGGTTCTCAACCTTTTTAATGCCGCGACCCCAACCGGTCGTAAGTCGAGGACTAAACCGGTCGTACGTCGATGACTAAACCGGTCGTAAGTCAAGGACTACCCAACCGGTCGTAAGTCAAGGACTTTCCCTGCCCGGGAGCGCCGCGCATGCGTGGTTCCGCCCCCTGCACCGGCCGAGGCGTAGCTGGCAAGCGGCAGAGACGGAGCAGGCTGACCACCAGCTGGCCCAGCCCAAGGGAGGTAAGGCACCCACCGGGAAAGGGGAAAAAAATGGCGCACAAAAAAATGGCGCACAAAAAAAATGGCGGACAGCCTTGCTTGGCGACCCCCGTGAAATGGTCGATCGACCCCAAATGGGGTCCCGACCCACAGGTTGAGAACCACTGTTATAGGTGCTGTTACAAACTCTGCAAATGGCAGGTGATTCAAAAAAGGCATTTCCTTCTCCGTGCAAACTGTACAAGAGACAAATAAAATGTCTTATCCTTCTGATTACAAAAACGATTTACAGTCATTCCTCTAATGATTGAAATCATGTTTATTGAGATGGCTGCTTTTTATAAACCTGATTGCTCTTGAGTTCATTTGCTACATTTAGCCATGAGAGTGTGTCTGCAGAGTGTTTGGACTGCTGGTCTGCTCAGTTCATTCCTATGATTACACTTATTCTTCAAGCACCAAAAGACATACGATGACATGTTATCACATGGCAGGACCTAATAGCTTTACAGTCATATTAAATGAGCAAACAGACATTCCTGGTGTATCTTACATATTATTGTGTGTTTTTTGGGGTAATTTCTTTCTTTTCTTTGTCTCAACGTTAGCTGCTGGCATAGCACTATCCAATATGAACTTTCCCATTTATTGAGAGCAATACAGGTGGTTATGTTCACTTTTTGAGAAATAAAATCAGTGCAGAGAATGGGCCCAAATATGAAACAGAGTGTGGTGTCGCCCTAATACAGGGGTAGGCAACCTTGGCTCTTTTGTGACTCGTGGACTTCAACTCCCAGAATTCCTGAGCCAGCATGGCTCAGCTTGGAAACCTCTCCCTTTCCCCTCAGCATGGCTGGCTCAGGAATTCTGGGAGTTGAAGTCCACGAGTCATAAAAGAGCCAAGGTTGCCTACCCCTGCCCTAGGCAGTCCTCTCTTATATATAAGGTTTTGGCTGCTGGTGGTGTATTGAAAAGAGCGGAGCGAGTTAATAACTTTCTGTATAAACTACTGTTCTCACATCCCAGGTAAACATTTAGAAAGGAAAAAATGAACTAGAGTTCCATAAAGGGTGGGGAAAATAAGCACCCAGGAAAACTTTTGATAAAAAAAGTCTTGGGAAGAATAAGGAGCTCCTTCCCCCCTGTGTGTATATACTAAAATTCACTATTTCCCAGGATAATTTTCTGTTTTGGAAGCAAACAACCCAAGGAGTTCTACTTTCCTTACACATCCTTGCATGAAATATCTGATTTGCCCTCTAAGATGATGAGTACACATATGCATTCTGCTTTAATTTCTTTTCTTAAATTAAGAAATTAAGAAAAGCTATGCTTAATTTTGTGGGAAATTAAATTTGACCCAAGTAGGAAATTATTTCTTAGAACAATTATTTAAGAATTGTCCCGGATCATGGAATTATGCAAATATCAAATTAATAGGGGTAATTGCTTTTTATTTATTTATGGTTCCAGATTGAAACATGGAATACCTATACAATACTTAAATTTTAAATGGAAGTACCAAAAGTTCCATTATTCAACTTAGACATTTCCCAAGGCATAACTGCAGAGGCACCCCAGTGATGCAGTAATGTTGATTTACTGTAGTCATGTCTGTGATTTTATTTAATTGTCTTTTTAATATCTGTATATTTAAAATCAAAATACTATTTCAATAACAAATTGCTCTTTAGATTGTAGGTGTTGACCCTGAAGGATCTATCCTAGCGGAGCCTGAAAAATTAAACGTAACTGACAAGACAATTTATGAAGTGGAAGGTATTGGATACGATTTCATACCCACAGTTCTGGATAGATCGGTAAGGAAGGTTTCATATACATATCCTTTAGTGCTGTGATTTTCAACCTTGGCAACTTTAAGATATATGGACTTCAGTTCCCAGAATTCCACACCTCTTAAAATTGTCACAATTGAGAAACATTGCTTTAGTGCAGTGATGGCGAACCTTTTAGAGACCGAGTGCCCAAACTGCAACCCAAAACCCACTTATTTATCGCCGGGTGCCAGGTGGGTGTGGCCCACTGCGTGGGCGTGGCTGTGGTAGTCATGGCAGAGTGGGTGGGTGTGGCCAAAGTGGGTGTGATCATCTCGATGGTGCTCGTGGGGAGGGATGCCTGTAGGGGCCAGGCAGGGTTGGGGGAGATCCAGGGGGTCTCTGGCAGGTGGGGCGGTGGGCAGTAGGCTAGTCCTGCGGGGATGCCATTGTCACAGGGCAAGGTGAGGCAGGGGCCAGGGCGGCTGCTGCCTGGCACCATCAGCCCCTGCACACAGAGGCCAGCAAGCGCATGGTGCTGGGATGCATCCGGCCATGTGGGACCTCGGCAAGTTAGCGGGCAGCTGGTTGAAGAGGGATGGCTACCATCTCCGGGGCATGGTGTGCGTGCCCACAGAGAGGGCTCTGAGTGCCGCCTCTGGCACACGTGCCATAGGTTCGCCACCACTGCTTTAGTGTGACCCTCATTGAAATCCCTTTGGTTCTTAAGTGCAGGACTAATCTTTTTTTCCTTCTTATTTCCCTCATCCAAACTTAGCCTTTAATTTTTGTGACAATTTTGATATTCAAGTTTTATTTAGATTCCTGAACTTTTAACAGATCTGATCCCACTTTTGTCAATTTCTGAATTTTGGAAGACAAATTATTGTTACAGGAATTTTCCAGTATTTATAACAGGACTTATTCATAGCAAAATACGAGTCAGTTGCTCTTTCTTAAGAGCAGTCTGTTTGCTTTATATAGCTTGTGTAGTTTGGAAGACTTCCTGGAAGTGCATAGCACAGAAAAAAAAAAGGAAGATTCAGAAAGATGTTGTGCAATGCTTAAATGGGAATAGTTTGAAGATTCATGAGGTGCCTTATCTGACACAACGGAAAAACCCTGGACTACTGTATTTTAACTGTACTGTAATTTAATTGTATTATGGGATCCAGAGAATGTTTTTTCCCCCTGAAATTTGTATCAGTGGATCCAAGAATCCACTGCTAAATCCATTCCTCCTCTCCATGCATTTTCTGGCATATCTAATCAATTCTGGTCATCCCAAATGAGAATGAAGCAATAGCAACCAGCAGGTTTTCAACGGAATATCTTGCCTCCTGCGGTTGTGAATGCTCCATCACTGGACGTTTTAAAAAATAGACTGGACAACCACTTGACCAGGATGGTATAAGATCTCCTGCCTTGAGCAAGGGGTTGGACTAGAAGACCTCTGAGGTCCCTTCCAGCCGTATGATTCTGTGTTCTAGTACCAATGGATGACTCGTATGAAACAACAGGTCTAGAATAATGTTTGTGTGCCCTTTCTTCCTTCTAGGTGGTAGACAAATGGTATAAGTGTAACGATGAGGAATCTTTTGCCTTCTCACGCATGCTAATCAGAGAAGAAGGATTGCTTTGTGGTAAGCATAGTATAATCTGTAGTCTAGCCAATAATAGAATTGTGGCAACATTTTTACTTTTCATATCAGTTGGGCATTCTACTTCCATACCAGACAGTTTTTATGAAAAATGCAAACGGTGAATGTGGAACTCATGGATTTTACTGACGTCTTTACTTCTGCAAATATGCATCATGTGGTTTGAAGCAGTTCTTATAAGCACTAGTCGATCTCTTGAGTCAGGAGGATTTAGTCAAAAATAATATTAGTCAGGGGTCCCCAACCCCCGGTCCGTGGACCAGTATCAGGCCGCGGCATGCCAGCAACCGGTCCGCACAAAGTAGGAAAGCCCCATCCACAGGATGCAGGCAGCACACAAAACCACACCCCCTACGGTCTGCGGAAAAACCTCTCTCCACGTAACTGATCCCTGGTGCCCAAAAGGTTGGGAACCTCTGATATTAGTGACTTCAGATATTAGAAGATAATATTGCTTCACTAAGGAGGTCAGTTCAATAAAAGCCTCCTCTTTCTCTTCCCTAAGCCTTCCACTTTCAAAAGCCTTTAGAAGTATCATAGTTACACTAGCCCTTTGTAATCTTCCACCGCCTCATGCAGCAAGTTACTCGTGGAATACCCTTGACAATTGCCAGTAGTGACTGTTCCCTTTTTTATCTTTGCCCCGTTGCCTATAATTCGCAAACTCCTGTATACTTATGTCCTCATCTTGAGTACTTCATATAGCTCTTCTGGCTAATTACTAATTAAGAGGCTTTGGCCTCACACTCTTTCTTTTTTCCTTCCTTTTCATGCTGTGCATTCCAATATACTTGAATTCTGATAATCTCCTGTGTCTTTTGACAGGTGGCAGCTCAGGTAGTGCCATGTCTGTTGCCGTCAAGGCAGCCCAAGAGCTAAAAGAAGGCCAGCGTTGTGTTGTCATCCTTCCCGACTCTGTCAGGAACTACATGTAGGTACCCTGCTTTGTATGCCTCTTCCTTCCCTACACTGATTGAGATACGGCTGTCCAGCCATCCAAAGTCAAAGAGGAAATTGAAGGGCTACCTAAATTTATATTTAGGGCAAGCCCTTGAGGCAAGGACATCCATGAGGGGGGATCAAACTTTTAAGATGGCAACTGTGACTGACTGATCAAAGTCCTGTTCCTTTTTTTCCATGCATCACACATTAAAAATGACTAGGTTTTGATTGCACAGTCACAGATATTCTCTTGACTTTTTTGATCCCCCCCTGTGAGAGCTGTGGGTTTGGCATGGCAGGTGAGACAGCTTTCTGTGCCTTCTAACGTGGCTGTTGCTTCTTCTTCATTTAGAGCAGGGGTAGTCAACCTTGGCTCTTTTATGACTCGTGGACTTCAACTCCCAGAATTCCTGAGCCAGTCCACGAGTTGAAGCCCACGAGTCATAAAAGAGCCAAGGTTGACTACCCCTGATTTAGAGGTTGTTCTTGCTTCATTCCATTTTGCAGTCTAAAATCTAGCTTTTCAACATCTCAGCCTAGATGCTTTTGACTACCACAGAAAAATAGTAGTAAAGGAAACAGTCCTGTAAAAAGCTAGTTTGACCTATGAGAGAACCAACCGATAAAGCTTTTCTGCTAGCTACGTGTTTGAAATAAAGATACGTTAATCATTTTCTATGACATTGTATCTCACATTATCTTTATTGCTTGTTTACATTTAAAGCACCTAAACTGATGTTTGTGACTTACTTTCTTGGTGGTTTTTAGGTCTAAGTTTTTAAGTGACAAATGGATGATCCAAAGAGGATTCATGAAAGAAGAGGATAATGATATTAAGAAGCCTTGGTGAGATGATAAGATCTGTCATAGTTTAATAAAATGTGTCACGTTTCCGTAAGTTTTAAACCTAATTGAACCATCTTGTTGGCTTTTTTTTTCTTGCTTTCTCTGAGTACACGGGTATAGTTTTTCTCTTCTCTCAGCCTGGGTATGTGCATACCAGTTGGGTCTGAGAAAGTAGATTCTAACAAAGTGTTAATTTTTAAGCCAGAAGGCGCCTTTTAAAAATATTGATAGTTAATCCTTTCAAACAAGATGTAAAATCAAAAAGAGTCATTCATTCGTGGATTCTTAATGACTGGTTCAGAGGTATACGTGTCTCCATTCCAGTTGCTAGAGGGCATGAGCAAGAAAACGCCGTTGTGAAAGTTCTTGATTGTAAACTTCCCCTAAGCATCTAAATGGCAACTGTGGGAACCAGATGGGTCTTTGGTCTGAACCAGGATTCAACTTACATTTGATGGATGCCAGGAAACATGCTTTCTTTGCCATGGTGCCCTCCTTGTGGTACATCCTTTCCTCCCAAATTAGATTAGCTCCATTCGTTTTGATATTCTGAAAGGCCCTCAAGTCCTGGTTATGTTGTCAGGTCTGGAGCTCACGGGATGCTGGAGATTTGCCGAGATGGCTTCTGTTGGGGAGATGGCCATTTTTATTCCTCTCGTTACCTTCAGTTTGTATCTTTGGTTTTTGTATTTGTTAATATGTAATTTTTACACTTTGTAGCTGCAGCTTTTTGCGTTGTCGTTTTATTTTATTGTTGTGCACCACCCCTAGTCACTTTTGGTGAGGTGGCAGCATTTATATTTATTCCTTATTTAGAGAAGGAGATGGGCTTTGCTAAATGTAAGCATTGTGCAATACAAGCCTCTATAGCAGGGGTCCTCAACCTCGGCAACTTTAAGACTTGTGGACTTCAACTCCCAGCTGGCTGGGGAATTCTGGGAGTTGAAGTCCACAAGTCTTAAAGTTGCCGAGGTTGAGGACCCCTGCTCTATAGGTAAGGGCACACCTGAGAATGTAGAAAACCTTTTTAAAAATATCATTTTTATTTCTCTGTATTTCTTTCTTTAATGTCAGCAACAATAAGCTCTCAATACAAACTCTGCAATTTCCTGTTTGGCTCACAGTAGCATTCCTCTCAGTGTTAATTGCTCTCAGTGTTTTGGTGATGGTGTACACAGAATGCAAATAGAGGGGGTGCCTGAAACATACATTCAGTCTAAATTACCTTTCCTGCAAGTCAGGCAGGGATTAGCTGCTGTATTTACTCTTGAATACACTATTCTGCGTAATAATCTTTTCAGAAAAGCTTAAGTATGCAAAATACAATACAGTTTGTTCTTCAGTGCCTGAACCGCTAGGATATTTGTTCATTTTTCTAGGTGGTGGCACGTGAAAGTTCAGGAATTATGCCTGTCTGCCCCTCTAACTGTACTGCCAAGCGTTACCTGTGAAAAGACTATTGAAATACTCAGAGAGAAGGGATTTGACCAAGTACCAGTAGTGGATGAATCTGGGTATGTATAGTCTTCGATGGTTTCTTCCTTTGTTTGTTCCAAATAAATCCACTTTCTGAAGAGTGTAATGTTGGGAAATTATTGGTCTTATTTGGTTTTCTCGAGCAAAATCATGTCAGTCATGTGGGTTTGGTTGTACAAATTGCTGCGATGTGGTTGAATGGCAAAAGTATACAAAATAAATGTAGATGTTGCTCCTTCGGCTCTCTGCTGATTGAACTTGCATTCAGTTAGCAGAACGTAAGAGCCAGACATGGGCACTTGGCACACATGAAATGGGCTAAATCAGCTGAAGCAACAGATCCTCCAACCCTGTTTGTGTGTCAAGTCACAAGGACTGCATGATAGAATGGCACTTCCTTAAGTTTAAGGGGGGGGGGGAAGTGGAACTAAGGTTGCTGCTTTTAAAATCTGCTTTTAAAGTTACGACATGGTTTATTATGTTTTGAGAGAATTGTCATCACCTAAAAATGGCCCATAAAGTAATTAACCGAGTTCTGATTGCATAGCCTGCTAAATAAAAAGCCAATGGGATGGCCAAGCTGACCCAGGACAAATTGTGATCTGAGCAGGGAAGTCGTTCCCAAAGTTCACCCCAGTTTAATAAACAAGATTTGTTTAGTAAGTCTCTCATATAATCTGTGCTATTAGCAGCTCAGATGTAAAAGGTCCTGTATTGTCTGACCCAGACAGTATAAAATGTAACACATGGTAAACAGTGAGTAAGATGTAACAAAGAAAGAAATATCATTGTACTCTCACCTAGTCTGGCAGGTCTTTTCTATTATCAAAAGCTAACTTTTCCAAAGTTTCGGGAGCTATGTAGACACTAGTTAGTGATAAACTTTTGTTTAAAACAGGGGTGCCCAACCTTGGCAACTTTAAGACTTGTGGACTTAACTCCCAGAATTCCTCGGCCAAGTTTGTTTGATACAGTTTTATCCTGAAAAGATTCAAAATACACATTTTTAGAGGGCAGCAACTTAAGTGGAACAGGTCAAGGTGGGGAAGGGTCAACCTCTAACTAATTGGGAATTTCAGAATTCCCTCCTGCCCTCTGAAAAATGGGGGTGGGTTGGTAAAAGAAAAATAACAGTGTGAGATCCGTGTACTTGTCACCTGAATTTGTGGAAATGCTGATGTAAAGCTTTTAAATGAAAAAAAAAATGTTGATACAACTCATTCACTGCTTTGCTTGGGGTATCCTTTTTTAGACTGATTCTGGGGATGGTTACTCTTGGCAATATGCTCTCTTCGGTGCTTGCTGGTAAAGTACAGCCCTTGGATAAAGTCAGCAAAGTAATCTACAAGCAGTTCAAAACGGTATCGTGCCTTCTGTACATGTCTTTGTTTCTATTCCCTCCCCCCACCTTCACACTATGTCGAAAGAGTTTCTGAAAATCTCACATATTGATCAGTCACAGGAAAATTCAAATAGGAGGCTTACATCCTTCAAGTATTCGGGATTAAAAACACTCTGTTTACTGGTACTGTAGTGGTACCAGTAAACACAGTGTTGAGTATTCAGCTTCTAAAGCAGAGGTAGTCAACCTTGTCTCTTTTATGACTCGTGGACTTCAACTCCCAGGATTCCTGAGCCAGCTGTGCTGGCTCAGGAATTCTGGGAGTTGAAGTCCACGAGTCATAAAAGAGCCAAGGTTGACTACCCCTGTTCTAAAGCATGATGAAAGCAATGTTTCAGTGACTGGAATACCCTTTCTGTACACCAAAAATACCTTTAAATTGAGCTTTTAAAATTATTAACAACAATACTGTGGAGAACATATAGAAGCAAAATGCATGTAAATTTAAGGGGCAGAAACAGGGTAGTAGCAATCATGAAGTTTTTGTTGTATGCAATAAATTGAAATCACATGAAAATAAAACCAAAATCCTCCTTGGAAAAACATGTCTCTCTGTACTTTTTAACATGCATTGTTGAGAACTTCCATGTGTAGTCTCATCCTGCCTTCACTATGAAGCTATAACACTGATGTATTTTATTGCAGGAATGATAGCTGGTTGATGCTATAAATGGTTATTTTGGAGGTCTACGCTGTGTCTCAAGTGGACAAAATGCTTAAATGTTAACCGCATAGGGTCAAGAATATTTATTAGTGTATATCCTGATTTGTTTTTATTTTTTCCTGATTTGCACAGAAAAACACTCCATAAACATATAGTACATGGGATTTTTTAAGCACAGCTCATGAACCCCATACTCTTTTTTAAAAAGTATTGTTGGAAAACCACTAAGTGGAATGAGGATCAGAGTTCTTATCTAAATGTGAATGGTGTGTAAGAAATAATAGCAATGTCTTTTAAAATCATGCAACTTTCTCTTACAGATTCACTTGCAGGACAACTTAGGAAAGCTCTCTCATATTTTGGAAATAGATCATTTTGCTCTGGTGGTACATGAACAGATTCAGTGTGAGTATAAGGTTATTTGTATGCTGTTCCAAGTCAGTTTCTGCCTTTTTAACTAGCATGTTTAGGTCTATAAATTACTGATTTTCTAGTAAATTATAATGAGTTAACGTTTTCTATTGAATAAATTCAAAGAAACCCATAGCCATGAAATAATGCTACTTCCAGCTTCTCCAATTGAGTAGATTGGGCTTTTCTAAATCTTGGGTTGGACTGAAAAGAGTAGTGTATAAACTGTAATATGTATATTAATAGTGGTACAACCAAAACTTTAACTGAAGGGTGTTTTTTAACCTTAGCAGTGGTACTGATTCTGGTCCTGCCCTCATTACAATACAACGTCAGCCTGTAATTTTTAGAGAAAATGGATTGTGCACTGATTTCTACCTCAGTCTTCCATAACAG